>NC_053434.1:42125929-42425929 GCF_007990345.1 Gossypium hirsutum | reverse complement strand
TGTCTTGGACACACGCCTCGATTGAGATTTACGTATAAGACCATGTTTGGGACATCAGCATCATATCTGATTTTGTGCAAGACCCTGTCTGAAACAGAGGCATCGTTATTGAATTACATGTAAGACCACGTCTGGGACGTCGTCATTGTTCTTGTTTATGAGCATCTATATCGTTTCTGACCCGTCTGATGATAGCGTATGAAATCTAAGTTTGAGTATATAAAATGTATAACCTATTAAGGTACGTTTGTATCGTACTAAATTTCTAAATATGAAAAACTCTGTCTCTATGAATTATGTATAGAAATGAAGCATGTCATCTATGCAAACAAATGAGCATGGTTAAGTTTATGAATTATTCTATAAAATGGTTATGAATCTATATGGGTGAATTGTATTTATATGCTTTAGTATTTAGACCAATTGTATTTGGCTTACTAAGCTCTTTGTAGCTTACTCTGTGTGTTTACTGCCTGTTTTACAGTTATCGTAGCTATAGAAGGCTCGGGGATAGTCGAGGATTGTCACCACACTATCGATCTCATTTTGGTACTTTTGAGAGTGTAAATATTTTAAAGTATAGCATGTATAGGCTAGAAGGTCTATGTATATAAGTTTTGATGCGTATATGTTATGCCATAAGAGTTGGCTAACAAATGAATGTTGTATATAGTTTTGGTATTTGGTTGATGGTGCCAAATGGTGTATGGTTGTAGTGTTTTATGAGATAATATGTTTTTGTTATAATGAAGCATGTTATGAGTATGGAATTGGTTGAAAATTTTAGGTACAAATGTTGTTTATTATGACTTGTAGGGATGACCTTTAAAAAGGGGTGGCAAATTGGCTTAAACCAAGCATGCATTGTGCCACACGGCCATAGTACACCGGCGTGTTTGTTGGCCGTGGGCTTAAGTTAGTAGCTAGCTAAGAATCACACGGCTGTAGCACACGGACGTGTCTGTTGGCCATAGGAATAAGTCAGTATATAAGCTCTGTTTTAGCACGGCTAGTTCACATGAGCGTGCCTGATGCTCGTGTAGAGCACACGGCCTGGTCACACAGGTGTGTAACCTCTATAGAATTGAAAATTTTTAAAAGTTATGAACTTTATGAATGTTTAGGTTTAGTCCCGATTGTCTCTTAAAATTACATTTTAGATCTCGTAGACCATCTTAAGAGATGATTGCTTATGAAATGATGTTATATGATATCTGTGATTCTGAATTGGTCTGAAATGTTCTGTCTGTCTGGTAATGCCTCGTAACCCTAATCTGATGTCAGTTGATGTTACATTTTATTGGTATCAGAGCTATGGTTTAGTCGGTTCTAGGACTACCATAGCGTATATGAGTCTAGCTATACATGCTATATATCTGAATTTGTGATAGTGTGATGACTCCTAACTTTGAAATATGCTTTTATATAGCAAATGGATCCCGATAGAGTTGTAGCTGACGATGTAGAAAGCAATGCGCCTGCTCCCGCACAAGGGACGATGCAAGCTGATTCTAGACCGGCTACGAGTAGCCATGATGGTGAGGCTAAAGAAGCCTTCTATCAGATGATGAATGAATGGTTCACTCAATACATTAGAACCAATCCAGCTGTACAACAACCTCCACCCCCGGTTAATCCTTCTCAAACTCCTGATATGCCACAAGTGAATCTGCTACAGTTGAGTAGTCCACCGGTTGATAAGATTAGAAAGTATCGGGCTGAAGAGTTCCGAGCTACAACGAATGATGATGCTGAAATAGCCGAATTCTGGTTGGAAAATACAATAAGAGTGTTTGATGAAATGTCTCTGAGTCTTAAGGAATGTATTAAATATGCCGTTTCACTTCTGAGAGATACGGCATAGCATTGGTGGAAAACTTTAATATCCGTGGTTTTGAGTGAATGAGTTACGTGGGATTTCTTTGAATCTGAATTTCAGAAGAAATATATTATTCAGACATTCATTGATTAGAAACGTAAAGAGTTTCTCGAGCTTAAACAGGGTCGTATGTCTGTTACTGAATACGAACGTGAATTTGTGAGATTGAGCCATTATGCCCGTGAATGTGTATCGAATGAAGCAATAATGTGCAAAAGGTTTGAAGATGGACTAAACGAAGATATCCGTCTATTACTTGGGATTTTGGAGACTAAAGAAATGGTAGTGCTTGTTGAACGAGCATGTAAAGCTGAAGAATTAAGTGAAGAGAAAAGAAAAGTTGATTCCGAAGCTAGAGATGCTAGAAAGAGATCTTCAAGTAGATCATTTCAGTCTATGTCAAAGAAATTCTGAGATGATCAAAGCCGTCCAAATGCTAATGTGGGACATTCAAACCGAGATCGAGCTAAATCGTATTCAAACTTTAGAGTCCCTGCTAGTTCTGTTGCAAGTGTCGGGAATGTCTGATCTAAAAGACCTGAATGTAGACACTATGGTAAAAGACATCGGGGAAATTGTAGATTGAATGACCGAGCCTGTTTCTGATGTCGATCTCTGGACCATTTTGTTAAATATTGTTCTACTCCTGCTGAGCAAGAGAATGTACAGAATCTGAGACTGAGCAACACCTCAGCTAGAGGTAGACCTTCCAGAAATGCAAGAAATGCAAGTAGTGGTCAAAGAGCTACTGGAGATACTACTGTTAGATCTGAGGCCAGAGCACTACTAGAGCCTATACTATCCGAGCTCGTGAGGAAGCCTCGTGTCCAGACGTGATTACTGGTACTTTTACTCTCTATGATACTTTTGTGATTGCATTGATAGATCCTGGATCAGTGCATTCTTATATCTGTATGAATTTAGTGTATAGTAAGAATTTGCTTGTAGAGTCTACTGAATTCGTAATTAGAGTATCAAACCCCATAGGCAAAAGTTTCTTGGTTGATAAAGTTTGCAAGAATTGCCCGTTAATGTTACGAGATATCTGTTTTCCTGCTGATCTGATGCTTTTACCTTTTGATGAATTTCACATAATTCTAGGAATGGATTGGTTAACTTTGCATGATGGTATTATGAATTGCAAACGAAAAGTCATGGATTTAAGGTGTAAGAATGATGAAATAATCTGAATGGACTACCAGTTGTGGTATGTGCAATGAAAATACAAAAATATGTGAAGAAAGGTTGTGAAACCTACTTAGCTTACGTGTTAGATTCGAAAGTGAATGATAAGAAAGTTGAATCAGTGCCTGTTGTTTGTGACTTCTCTGATGTGTTTCTTGAAGAACCATTTGGTTTGCCTCCGATTTGAGAAGTCAAGTTTGGCATTGAATTAGTACCTGGTACTACTCCGATTTCAATAGCTCCATATAGAATAGCTCCAACTAGTTAAAAGAATTAAAATCTCAGTTACAAGAATTGACCGATCGAGGGCTTGCTAGACCGATTTTTTCACCATGGGGTGCTTCAATTTTATCTGTGAAAAAGGAAAATAGCACAATGAGAATGTGTATTGATTATCATCAACTTAATATAATTACTGTAAAGAACAAATACCCTCTACCTAGAATTGATGATTTTTTCAATCAGTTGTAAGGTGCTACTGTGTTTTCTAAGATAGATCTGAGATCGGGTTACTACCAGTTGCGAGTAAAGGACTTTGACATTCCGAAAACTGCTTCCAGAAGGTACGAGCATTATGAATTTTTAGTTATGCCTTTTAGATTAATGAATGCACCTACTGTATTTATGGATTTAATGAATAGAATTTTCGAACCGTATCTTGATCAATTTGTTGTTCTATTCATTGATGATATTTTGATTTATTCACGTGATGAATCTGAGCATGCTGAACATCTGAAAATAGTGCTACAGACACTGCGAGATAAATAGTTGTATGCAAATTTTAGTAAATGTGAATTCTGATTGCGAGAAGTTGGTTGTCTGGGTCATATTGTATCAGCATCTGATATCCGAGTTGATCCGAGTAAGATTTCAGCTATTCTAGATTGGAAGCCTCCGAGGAATGTATTTTAAGTCCACAGTTTTCTAGGATTTGCCGGTTACTACAAATGATTTGTAAAAGATTTCTCTGTGATAGCAACTTCGTTGACAAAATTCTTCAGAAAGATGTGAAATTTGACTTGTAACACACCTCACCCGTACATACGTCTGGATAGGGTTCAAGGCATTACCAGGACTTTACATTTCGAAACATACCAAATTGGGTCACCAAGTTTTACTCAAATTTTAAGGTTTTCATCCATGAACAACTCATCCCTTATATAGGCCTCCGAGGCCTATAACATACGCCTATAACATACCTAGAGGCAGTGCGGGACAAATTCGAGTACGTTCGATAAAACCTTGGGCTCCTTAGGAAATTGTTTTCCTTATCATAAAGTGTCACACGCCCGTGTAGGTGGGCCGTGTGGACTCACACGCCTGTGTGACTTGGGGCACTCCCATGCCCTTTAGCCGTGGGCAACATTGACTTATCAACACGGCCATGGCACACACCCATGTTGCCTGCCCGTGGACGACACTATCTTTTTAACACGGCCATGGTGCACGCCCGTGTGGCCTACCCGTGTACAACTTTGAGCTAAAATTTTAAGTGCAGGGGACACACGACCGTAGCACACGCCCATGGGAGGGATCCGTATGTCACACACGGCCTAGACACACGGCCGTGTGTCTAACCATGTGGACTCTAATAGGCTATTTTCCAAGCCTTTAGTCACCCCTTTCTACTGCTTGTGCTTAGTGGTTACCAAATTCAAAGTAAAACACAATTATACACTTGTAAGTAATCTTGATTAAACTAGATGTATAGAAACCTCATATCATTGGTTTCATACATGATAGGTTATTTCCCACTTAGTGTTTATGGGTTCCCATGTCACTTTAATTCATCCGAAATTGGCTCGTTCATGTGACTCATTGCCAATTGGTAACGACCCATCACTTGTAAATAAAACCATGCATAAATTCGTAGGTCATAGCCTACTTCAATTAAGCCAATTTTTGCGGCCATATACAAAGAAATAAACATATTTTTACATGCCTTCATTTGGCAAATCAAATGACACATATAACAAAATACTAAAAAATATTATACATGCCATTGAACAAAACAAACAATGTCTTTATACCAAAGCTTGTCTAGTTGATAGTGTGTTGACTCTCCAATCGTCTTCCAATCATTTCCAGCCTCGAGCTCTGTGAGACAGGGAAAAAGAGAGGGGTAAGCATTTACATGCTTAGTAAGCTCAAATAACCGAAAAGTAAACTTACCGAGTAATTAACATACATCCATATTTAAATCATGACATAATCAATTATGAAACGATTCCCTATCACATGCACTCAATCAATGAGTTAGTTACATAACAAAGCATCATGTAATTTATGTAGATGAGCTCATCGTTCATCATCTTATTGACATACATCATATTAATCCCGTTGAGTTTCTAGGAAATCTCGATGGAATACCCATTATCCGTCAATTCTTACGAATGATCATTTCACATATATGCACTCTCGCGAACCTCACATCTCATGGCAAGATTACCAGTCCAGGCTAAATCCCCCATATCATGAACTCATAAGGTGATGTCAGGATTACCAGTCCAGGCTAAATCCCTTATAATGACAAACACCCTTAATGAGCTCGGATCTGAATTACCAGTCCAGGCTAAATTCAGACCCTAATCGGATTACCCGTCTGGGTTAAATCCATAATGCACACATATTCTTCGAGAGGCTTGATCATTCAAGGAACACCCATCTGAGCTAGATCCTTTTCATACTTGAGATCACGGATTACCCGTCCAGGCTAAATCCTTACTGCAACACATGCAGGATCTCTTTACACATATCAATGAGGGTTTATCGATCGAATTCCCTTTGTCAACCTCATCCGAGACATTTTTCACATGTTACCATAAAATATGCATTTCTATGATATTTCATGCTAATAATAAATGCAATCATCATGCATTCATAAATCATTTAATTATGCATATTAGGGGTTTACTTTAAGTTATCTGAACTTACCTGGTATTCTTTTCGTAGTTGTGTTTCAATTATTCCGAAACCTTGCGTTTACTTCGATCGACCTTCAGAATTTGTTCTTCGGGGTGTATAACAACAAAATTTAACTCATTAATACACTACATTATACATTTCAAGTTTAATATCTACCCCGGTCCAAATGACCGTTTTGCCCCTAACCATTCACATTTTTACGATTTAGTCCCTAGGCTCATATAATGAAACACATGCACTTCCTATCTTACCCAAGCCTAGCAGAACACTTTTCCTTCTTATGGTAACCCACATTTTACATTATTTTCTCATTTCTACCACACATTTACATCTTTTGCAAAATAGTCCCTATAAGGGTTTTTTATGAAAATCAACTAGAAAAATATGTTTAATACACATTCATCTTTCATATTCCTCCATAATCCATCAAAATACAAGCAAATCATGCATGGGTAAATTTTTAAACATGAACCCTAGCGTGAAATATGGGTAGAAATGGAGAGAACAAGCTATCGGGATTTCAAAAATACAAAGAGCATGAAAAACGGGGATTGGGAGCACTTACTATTGAGCTTGGAAAGCTTGAAAACCCTAGCTATGGAAACCCTTGAAGTTTTGGTTGGAAAGGGAAGAGAATGGGCTGATTTTAGTTCATTTTCCCATTTTATTTCATTAAATACCAAATGACCAAAATGCCCTTAAGCATTTTCCTTAAAATTCCATCCATGCAAGCCCATTTTTGTCCAAAAAATTAGAATTTGGGAAAATTTCTCTCCAAGACCTTCTAATTCATAACCCAAAGCAATTTCATACAAATTTCTTCTAGAATTCAAGTTTTGCAATTTATTCAATTTAGTCCGTAATTTCCAATTGAACACCTTACTCAAAGAATTTATTCATAAAACTTTAGCAAATCTATATACTCATATTCTAGGCCTTATAAAAATCATAAAGTAAATATTTTGATGTCGGATTTGTGGTCCCGAAACCACCATTCCGACTAGGTCCTATTTTAAGATGTTACATGAATGGTATAAGAAATGTCAGAAAAGTTTTGATCGGTTAAAAGCACTGTTAACTGAACCTTCGGTATTGGTACAACCTGAGTCAGGTAAAGAATTTGTTGTTTACATTGATGCTTCGTTGAATGGATTAGGTTGTGTTTTAATGTAAGAAGGAAAAGTTGTTGCTTATGCTTCGAGACAGTTGAAGCCGTATGAGAAAAACTATCCAACACATGACCTTGAGTTAGCTGCTATCGTGTTTACTTTGAATATTTGGCGTCACTATCTATTTGGTAAAAAATGTCACGTGTTTTCTGATCATAAAAGTCTGAAATATTTAATGACGCAAAAAGACTTGAATCTGCAACAGAGAAGATGGTTAGAACTATTAAAAGATTACAAACTTGTGATTGATTATCATCCGGGAAAAGAAAATGTTGTTGCTGATGCTTTGAGTCAAAAATCTTTACTTGCTTTGAGTGCAATGAATGCTCAATTAGTTCTGCCGATGATGTTTCAGTTTTAACTGAATTAAAATAGAGACCTTTGTTCTTACAACAGATCTGCGAGACTCAGAAGAGGGAAAATGAAATTATAGTTAAATGAACTCAGTGTAATTTTGATTCTGATTCTGATTTTGAATTTTGAATAGATGTTGATGACTGTCTGAGATTCAAAAATAGAATTTATGTTCCAAGAAATCCAGAGTTGATTCAAATGATTTTGAGTGAAGCTCACAGTAGTAGATTTTCTGTACATCCGGAAAGTACAAAAATGTATAATGATCTGAAGAAGAAATATTGGTGGTCGGGAATGAAAAGAGATATCTCTAACTTTGTTTCAAGATGTTTAATCTGTCAGCAAGTTAAAGCTGAGCATGGAAATGGGAATGGAAATGGGATCGAGTGACCATGGATTTTGTTTCGGGTTTGCCTCTGTCTCCGAAAAAGAATAATGCAATTTGGGTTGTAGTTGATCATTTGACGAAATCAGCTAATTTTATTCCGATTCGATTTGATTATTCACTTGATAAGGTAGCTGATTGTATATTTCTGATATTGTGAGATTGCATGGTGTGCCATTGTCAATAGTGTTTGACAGGGACCCGAGATTTACATCGAGATTCTGGAAGAAATTGCAAGATGCTCTGGGTACAAAATTGCATTTTAGCACTGCTTTTCATCCGCAAACAGATGGTCAATCAGAACAGATTGTTCAGATACTCGTGGACATGTTGAGATGTTGCATTTTTGAGTTTGAAGGTACATGGGAACATTATCTACCTCTGATTGAATTTGCTTATAGTAATAGCTTTCAATCGAGCATCAAAATGGCACCGTACGAAGCCTTATATGGTAGAAAGTGTATAACTCCGTTATACTGGTCTGAGCTCAGTGAGAATAAGATTTACGGTATTGATTTGATAAAAGAAACAGAACAGAAAGTGAAAGTAATCTGAGATAGTTTGAAAACTGCCTTTGATCGTCAGAAATCTTATGCGGATTTAAAATGAAAAGATATTGAATTTGAGATCGGTGATAAAGTGTTTCTGAAAGTATCTCCATGGAAGAAACTGTTCCGATTTGGTAGAAAAAGCAAATTGAGTCCGAGATTCATCGGACCATATGAAATCATTGAGTGAGTTGGGCCGGTTGCTTATAGATTGAGGCTACCATCTGAGTTGGAAAAGATACATAATGTGTTTCGCGTATCGATGCTTCGATGGTACAGATCTAATCTGTCCCATGTGATATTCCCTTCTGAAATTGAGATTCAATCTGATATGACCTACGAAGAAAAATCAATCCGTATTTTAGCTCACGAGATTAAAGAATTGCGAAACAAGAAAATTCCTCTAGTTAAAGTGTTGTGGCATCGTCACGGTGCTGAAGAGGCTACGTGGGAGCTTGAAGATTCAATGAGACAACAATATCCCAATCTGTTTAACGGTAAGATTTTTCGGGGATGAAAATCCCTAAGGGGGGAGAATTATAACAGTCTGATTTTGACCCTAGTCAGAATAGTGGTTTCAGGACCACAAATTCGAGTCTAAAAAATAATTTAATATTATTTTCTGTCTCTATGTTATGTGAATTTACGTCTGTGAAAATTTCTGTGATTTAATTTGTCTGTTTCAGTGCTTAATTATGAAAAAGGATTAAATCGCGTAAAGTGTAAAAGTTGAGTGCTAAATGCTAAAGCACCTATTTGGCTTGGCTTTTAAAATAAAGGTCCTTGCATGTCAATTGGACCATTGTACTAATGCATGGACAAATATGGACATGGGTTGGTAGAAACTAATGTTATGTCGTTAAGGGTAAAATGGTAAAAGGTGATTATAATGTTATAATAATAAAATGAAAACATGAAATTGGCCATATTATCATGCATATAGCTGAAAATCAAATAAAAAGAAAAAGAAGAAAGCCATTTTAGATGTCAGCACTTTGATTGCTTGATTAAGGTACAATTTTAACTCGGTTTTTGATAATTTCTACGTTTCTGTGATCGTTGCTTCGTGTTCTTCAGAACCCATGTCTGAATTTCTATTTCTGTTAAAGATTTCATGAAATGTCGTTATTGATATCATGAGTTTTGTAATGTTTTTGAATGAATTATGCAGGCCTGGTAGATTGTTCATAAGTTTTGTCTTTGAGTTTTTGATGAAATTTAACTATTTGGGTTAAATTTTGAAAATGAGGTTTAGAAGGACTAAATTTTGAATTGAACATGTTGTATGGGTTTATATAGAAGCCATGAAAATTCGGCTAGCCCTTGTTGCAAAGAAATTTTGCATATTGGTGATTTTGTGATAAATGGACTAAATTGTCAAAGTGTGAAAATGTAAGAGGTAAAATGTAAAGTGCCCTAAATATGTGTATATGGGTTAAATTGAATGAAATGAATGATTGAATGGTTGAATTTGTATTGTATTAGATCAAGAACAAAGAAAATCGAACTTAGATCGAGGGAAGTCCAAAATATTTGAATAGACGACTCGTTTAATCTAAAATTCGTTCGAGGTAAGTTAAATTACAATTATGTGTTAATTGAAATAAATTCTGCACATATAAACTGTAATCTGTATTGGATGGTCTTGAGTGCCTGATGAATATCTTTGGAGTAAAGTATGATAATATGTTAATATCTGAAAAGCTCTGTGTGTTTATAAGAAAAGTTGACATCTGTCTGAGACATCGTGTAAGACCATGTCTGGGACACAGGCCTTGATTGAGATTTACATTTAAGACCATGTCTGGGACATCAGCATTGTATCTGATTTCGTGTAAGGCCTTGTCTGGGACAGAGGCATTGTTATTGAATTACATGTAAGACTAGATCCGGGACGTCGGTGTTGTACTTGTTTATGAGCATCTATATCGTTTCTAACCCGTCTGATGATAGCGAACGAAATTTGAGTTTGAGTATATGAAATCTATAGCCTATATAGGTACGTTTGTGTCATACTAAATATATGAATATGAAAAAATCTGTCTCTATGAATTATGTATGGAAATGAAGCATGACATATATGCAAACAAAGGAACATGGTTAAGTTTATGAATTATTCTATGAAATGGTTATGAATCTATATTGGTGAATTGTATTTATATGCTTTAGTAGTTAGACCAATTGTGTTTGGCTTACTAAGCTCTTTGTAGCTTACTCTATGTGTTTACATTCTGTTTTACAGTTATCGTAGCTACTGAAGGCTCGGGGATAGTTGAGGATTGTAACCACACTATCGATCTCATTTTGGTACTTTTGAAAGTGTAAATATTTTAAAGTATGGCATGTATAGGCTAGAAGGTTTATGTATATAAGTTTTGATGCGTATATATTATGCCATGAGAGTTGGCTAACAAATGAAATGTTGTATATAGTTTTGGTATTTGGTTGATGGTGCCAAATGGTGTATGGTTGTAGTGTTTTATGAGCTAATATGTTTTTGTTATAATGAAGCATGTTATGAGTATGGAATTGGTTGAAAATTTTAGGTACAAATGTTGTTTATTATGACTTGTAGGGATGACCTTTAAAAAGGGGTGGAAAATTGGCTTAAACCAAGCCTGCATTGTGCCACACGGCTATAGCACACGGGTGTGTTTGTTGGCCGTTGGCTTAAGTCAGTAGTTATCCAAGAATCATACGGCCGTAGCACATGGGCGTTTCTGCTGGCCATGGGAATAAGTCAGTATATAAGCTATGTTTTGGCACGGCTGGTTCACATGGGCGTGTCTGATGCTCGTGTGGGGCACACGGCCTGGTCACACGGGTGTGTGACCTCTATAGAATTGAAAATTTTTAAAAGCTCTGAACTTTATGAATGTGTTCGGTTTAGTCCCGACTGTCTCTTAAAAGTACATTTTAGATCTCGTAGACCATCTTAAGAGATGATTGCTTGTGAAATGATGTTATATGATATCTGTGATTCTGAATTGGTCTGAAATGTTCTGTCTATCTGGTAATGCCTCGTAATTGTAATCCGATGTTGGTTACGGGTTAGAGGTGTTACATTTTTTTGATATCAGAGCTATGGTTTAGTCAGTTCTTGGACTACCATAGCGTATATGAGTCTACCTATACATGCCATATATCTGAATCTGTGATAGTGTTATGACACCTGACTTTGAAATATGCTTTTATATAGCAAATGGATCCCGATAGAGCTGTACCTAACGATGTAGAAAACAATACGCCTGCTCCAGCGCAAGGGACGGTGCAAGCTGATTCTAGACCGGCTACGAGTAGCCGTTTTGTTGAGGCTAAGCAAGCCTTCTACTAGATGATGAATGAATGGTTCACTCAATACATTAGAACCAATCTGACTGTACAACAACCTTCACCCCTGGTTAATCCTTCTCAAACTCCTGATATGCCACGAGTGAATCTGGTACAGTTGAGTAGACCACCAGTTGATAAGATTAGAAAGTATGGGGCTGAAGAGTTCTGAGCTACAATGAATGATGATGCTGAAAGTGCAGAATTCTGGTTGGGAAATACAATAAGAGTGTTTGATGAAATCTCTCTGAGTCTTGAGGAATGTGTTAAATGTGTCGTTTCACTTCTAAGAGATACAACGTATCATTGGTGGAAAACTTTAATATCTGTGGTTCTGAATGAACGAGTTACATGGGATTTCTTTCAATCTGAATTCTGGAAGAAATATATCAGTCAGAGATTCATTGATCAGAAACGTAAAGAGTTTCTTGAGCTTAAACAGGGCCGTATGTCTGTTACTGAATACGAAAGTGAATTTGTGAGATTGAGCCAGTATGCCCGTAAATGTGTATCGAATGAAGCAATAATGTGCAAAAGGTTTGAAGATGGACTAAACGAAGATATCCGTTTGTTAGTTGGGATTTTAGAGATTAAAGAAATGGTATTGCTTGTTGAATGAGCAAGTAAAACTGGAGAATTAAGTAAAGAGAAAAGAAAAGCTGATTCTGAAGCTAGAGGTACTAGAAAGAGATATTTGAGTAGATCATTTCAGTCTATGTCAAAGAAATTCCGAGATGATCAAAGCCGTTCAAATGCTAATGTGGGACATTCAAATCGAGATCGAGCTAGATCATATTCAAACTTCAGAGTCCCTGCTACTTCTGTTGCAAGTGTTGGGAATGTCCGATCTGAATGACCTGAATGTAAACACCACGGTAAAAGACATCCGAGAAATTGTAGATTGAATGATCGAGCCTGTTTCTAATGTGGATTTCTGGACCATTTTGTTAAAGATTGTTCTGCACCTGCTGAGCAAGAGAATGTACAGAATCTGAGACCGAGCAACACCTCATCTAGAGGTAGACCTTCCAGAAATACAAGAAATGCAAGTAGTGGTCAAAGAACTACTGGAGATACTATTGTTAGATCTGAGGCCAGAGCACCTGCCAAAGCCTATGCTATCCGAGCTCATGAGAAAGCCTCGTCTCCATACGTGATTACTGGTACTTTTACTCTCTATGATACTTCTGTGATTGCATTGATAGATCCTAGATCAACGCATTCTTATATCTGTATGAATTTAGTGTATAGTAAGAATTTTCCTGTAAAGTCTACTAAATTCGTAATTAGAGTATCGAACCCCTTAGGCAAAAGTGTCTTGGTTGATAAAGTTTGTAAGAATTGCCCGTTAATGTTACGAGATATCTTTTTTCCTACTGATCTGATGCTTTTTCCTTTCGATGAATTTCACATAATTCTGGGAATGGATTGGTTAACTTTGCATGATGCTATTGTGAATTGCAAACAAAAAGTCATTGATTTAAGGTGTAAGAATGATGAAATAATCCGAATTGAGTCTAGTGATCTGAATGGACTACCAGCTGGGGTATCTGTAATGAAAATACAAAAATATGTGAAGAAAGGTTGTGAAGCCTACTTCTCTTATGTGTTAGATTCAAAAGTGAATGATAAGAAAGTTGAATAAGTGCCTGTTGTTTGTGACTTTTCTGATGTGTTTCCTGAAGAACTACTTGGTTTGCCTCCGATTCGAGAAGTCGAGTTTGGCATTGAATTAGTACCTGGTACTACTTCGATTTCAATAACTCCGTATAGAATAGCTCCAACCGAGTTAAAAGAATTAAAATTTTAGTTGCAAGAATTGACCCATCGAGGGTTTGCTAGACCGAGTTTTTCACCATGGGGTGCTCCAGTTTTATTTGTGAAAAAGAAAGATGGCATAATGAGAATGTGTATTGATTATTGTAACTTAATAAAGTGATTGTAAAGAACAAATACCCTCTACATAGAATTGATGATTTATTCGATCGGTTGAAAGGTACTATTGTGTGTTCTAAGATAGATCTGAGATCAGGTTACTACCATTTACAAGTAAAGGACTCTGACATTCCGAAAACTGCTTTTAGAATGAGGTACGGGCATTATGAATTTTTAGTTATGCCTTTTGGTTTAACGAATGCACCTACTGTATTTATGGATTTAATAAATAGAATTTTCAGACCGTATCTTGATCAATTTGTTGTTATATTCATTGATGATATTTTGATTTATTCACGTGATGAATCTGAGCACGCTGAACATCTAAAAATAGTGCTACAGACTTTGTGAGATAAACAGTTGTATGCAAAGTTTAGTAAATGTGAATTCTGGTTGCGAGAAGTTGGTTTTCTGGGTCATATTGTATCAGCATCCGATATCCGAGTTGATCCAAGTAAGATTTCAGCTATTCTGGATTGGAAGCTGCCAAGGAATGTATCTAAAGCCTACAGTTTTCTGGGACTTACCGGTTACTGCAGATGATTTGTAATAGATTTCTCTATGATATCAACTCCGTTGACAAAATTACTTTAGAAAGATGTGAAATTTGAATGGTATGAGAAAAGTCAGAAAAGTATTGATTGGTTAAAAGCTCTGTTAACTGAAGCTCCGGTATTGGTGCAACCTGAGCCAAGTAAAGTATTTGTTGTTTATAGCGATGCTTCATTTAATGGATTAGGTTGTGTTTTAATGCAAGAAGGAAAAGTTGTTGCTTATGCTTCGAGACAGTTGAAGCCGCATGAGAAGAAATATCTGACACACGACCTTGAGTTAGTTGCCATCGTGTTTGCTTTGAAGATCTAGCGTCACTATCTGTTTGGTGAAAAATGTCACGTGTTTTTTGATCATAAAAGTATGACATATTTAATGACGCAAAAAGACTTGAATCTGCGACAGAGAAGATGGTTAGAACTGTTAAAAGGTTACGAACTTGTGATTGATTATCATCCGGGAAAAGCAAATGTTGTTGCTGATGCTTTTAGTCAAAAATCGTTATTTTCTTTGAGCGCGATGAATGCTCAATTAGTCCTGTCAGATGATGGTTCAGTTTTAGCTGAATTAAAATTGAGACCTTTGTTCTTACAACAGATCTACGAGGCTCAGAAGAGGAAAAATAAAATTATAGTCAAACAAACTCAGTGTAATTCTGATTCTAATTTTGATTCTGAATTATGAATAGATGTTGATGACTGTTTGAGATTCAGAAATAGACTTTGTGTTCCGAGAAATCCAGAGTTGATTCAAATGATTTTGAGTGAAGCTCACAGTAGTAGATTTTCTGTACATTAGGGAAGTACGAAAATGTATAATGATCTGAAGAAGCAATATTGGTGGCCGGGAATGAAAAGAGATATCTCTGACTTTGTTTCGAGATGTTTAATCTATCAGCAAGTTAAAGCTAAGCATCAGGTGCCATCTGGGTTATTACAACCGATTATGATTTTGGAATGGAAATGGGACCGGGTGACCATGGATTTTGTTTCGGGTTTGCCTCTGTCTCCGAAAAAGAAAGACGCAATTTATGTTGTAGTTGATCGTTTGACGAAATCAGCTCATTTTATTCCGATTCAGTTTGATTACTCACTTGATAAGGTAGCTGAGTTTTATATTTTTGATATTGTGAGATTGCATGGTGTGCCATTGTCAATAGTGTCTGACAGATACCCGAGATTTACACCGAGATTCTGGAAGAAATTGCAAGATGCTCTCGGTACAAAATTGCATTTCAGCACCACTTTTCATCCGCAAACAGATGGTCAATTAGAACAGATTATTCAGATACTCGAGGATATGTTGAGATGTTGCATTCTCAAGTTTGAAGGTACATGGGAACAGTATCTACCTCTGATTGAATTTTCTTATAATAATAGCTTTCAATCGAGCATCAAAATGGCACCGTAAGAAGCCTTATATGGTAGAAAGTGTAGACCTCCGTTATACTGGTCTGAACTCAGTGAGAATAAGATTTATGGTATTGATTTGATAAAAGAAATAGAATAAAAATGAAAGTAATCTGAGATAGTTTGAAAACAGCCTCTGATCGTCAGAAATCTTATGCAGATTTAAAACGAAAAGATATTGAATTTGAGATCGATGATAAAGTGTTTCTGAAAGTTTCTCCATGGAAGAAATTGTTCCAATTTGGTAGTAAAGGCAAATCGAGTTCGAGATTCATCGGTCCATATGAAATCATTGAGCGAGTTGGGCCGATTGCTTATAGATTGAGGCTACCATCTGAGTTGGAAAAGATACATAATGTATTTCACGTATCGATACTTCGACGGTACAGAACTGATTCATCCCATGTGATATCCCCTTCTAAAATTGAGATTCAATCTGATATGACCTACGAAGAAAAACCGATCCGTATTTAGCTTGTGAGATTCAAGAATTGCGAAACAAGAAAATTCCTCTAGTTAAAGTGTTGTGGCATCGTCACGGTGCTGAAGAGGCTACGTGGGAGCCTGAAGATTCAATGAGACAACAATATCTGAATCTGTTTAACGGTAAGATTTTCGGTAACGGTAAGATTTTCGGGAACGAAAATCCCTAAGAGGGGAGAATTGTTACAGTCCGATTTTGACCCTAGTTAGAATAGTGGTTTTGGGACCACAAATCCGAGTTTGAAAAATATTTTAATATTATTTTCTGTGTCTGTGATATGTGAATTTACATATGTTAAAATTTCTGTGATTTAATTTGTCTGTTTCAGTGCTTAATTATGAAAAATGATTAAATTGCGTAAAGTGTAAAAGTTGAGTGCTAGATGCTAAAGCACCTATTTGGCTTGGCTTTTAACATAAAGGTCCTTGCATGTCAATTGGACCATTGTATTAATCCATGGACAAATATGGACATGAGTTGGTAGAAACTAATGTTATGTCATTAAGGGTAAAATGGTAAAAGGTGATTATAATATTATAATAATAAAATGAAAACATGAAATTGGCCATATTATCATGCATATAGCCGAAAATCAAAGAAAAAGAAAAAGGAGAAAGCCATTTTAGGTTTCGGCACTTTGATTGCTTGATTAAGGTACGGTTTTAACTCGGTTTTTGATAATTTCTACATTTCTGTGATCATTGCTTCATGTTCTTCAAAACCCATGTCTGAATTTCTGTTTCTGTTAAAGATTTCATAAAATGCCATTTTTGATATCATGAACATTGTAACACCCCTAACCCGTATCCGTCGCCGGACTAGGGCCGCAAGACATTACTGAACTTGCACACATTTCTAAACATTCACATATTATCACAGGCCTTATCTTATATATAAGATTAATCACAGATTAATCACCTTAATGGTAATTGAATGCTATAATAAAAAAATTTATAGCTTTTATTTAATAATTCTATACAGGTGCAGGTTTGACCACCTAAGTCATATTACAAGATATTATGCCTCTTAACAATTGTGGCATAATTAATTTCACAAATAATCAGTAATAACACACTAAACATTTAAATAATAACAATTCTATCATTTAAACTTAAGTTAAAAACTTAGTAAATGCACATCTGCATACAAATATTATATATATAAGTTATTTATAAAATAACCATTTCAATATCAATACATACTCCACATGTACTCCCTATTTATTTTAATCAACTAAACCTATTTTGCAAATTATATATGCATGACACATGTGTATGTACTCTCAAAACAAGCCGAAAAATAATAATAAATATTATTATACTTTATTCATATAACAACCATAGTGTCAGTGCATTCATACTTTTACATATATAAGCTCAACTAACAAGGCATATCTAATTAAATTAACACTTGTCTTTTACTATGATAAACAAATTACAATAAGTACATATCATTGTTCCAAGCTGTAAGGAATTACCGAATACACCTTATACATATATCTTAGTTGTCATTTAACTAGTAGGTTACGAACTTGGTTCATTTTACAACCTTTATACTTTGTATACCCGAGACACATAACAACTTATTAAACATTCTATAACATGAATATAATCTTAACATGAGTTTAGACCACATAATAACTCGTCTTTTTACATTATGAGCTGTCACACTTAACATGAAAAAGTATATATATATCGAAATAATATTAATTCATAATCAACATTTCTAGCTACCATTTAACCGAATAAACTTGCCAACCAAAGAAGTTCTTACTTTCAGTACAAGTCAATACCGTAGTATTTCAATCAAGGTAACATATCAAATATAATTTATACTTACCAATTTGTTAAGGCCAAATCATTCAAAATACATCCTGCCCACAAATCAACTTCAATGCACAAAATACATATCACCAAAAAATTCAACCATAGCACTTAATATTATTATCAAAATGAACACAAACCATAACTAAACTTAACCGATTTTAAGCAAGGTAGTTAAGCCATTTCGCATGGCTAATATACATTCATTTCCAGAATAACTACCCCAAGACCAGCCTATACATGCCATAATTTAAGTTTAGCTTAGAGGTACCAAAGTAGTAGACAGTGTGATGAACTTGGCTGACAAATCTCCGAGCTTGCAGCAGACTTCCAAAAATCTATAAAACATAGTATCATAATACACAGAGTAAGCTACCGCAGCTTAATAAGTCATAAGCAAATAAACAACTCATTATCATAATTAACTCATATTAAATATACGAATTGCATTAACAACATTAACCACCTAAGCCAAATACCTGTATAATCGTTTGATGCAACACAAATCAATTTCCCAAATCCAATAATCATAATATCCACACATCCATTTATTCTTTTATGCAACTTAAAAGTCAACTATTAATATCTCAAATATATAATACTTAAGTAATCGAATATACAAATCTTATATACATATATTGAATAACATTTCAATGTTACACAAATTAATTATTCACAAGCCGAATACAGATATCATTATCCATGAATTCTTCATTTGCATTATACATGATTTATAGCTCATAACAATAATATTTTCTTACCTTATCTTAAATAGATATCAAGTTAACTCATACCTGACCATTTAGCTCGTATTATACAATTCGAACACAATTACCTTTGCCCAATGAACCATTCAGAATTAGATAGGACACTCGGATAATCACATAAATCGTACAATGCCAATATCCCAGACATGGTCTTATATGTAACCACATATCGATGCCACTGTCCCAGATAGGGTCTTACTCGTAAACACATATGAGACTCATAAATCAATGCCATGGACTTACTCGCACACATATATCGGAATCCTATGTCATGAATACGTATCCTAGCTACACCTAAGGTTCATACGGGGCTTTCGGACGACGTATCTCCATCGAATCGAACTCGGAAGTGTAGTAGCCACATTTAATCATATTCGGCCATAGTATATTTAAATTCTAACATTTCATAACAGCACATAAATATAATATAAAATTACCAATAAACACATTTATTTGCTTATAAACTTACCTCGGACGATACAAAACGGAATCGAGCAGCTAGTCGACGACTTTTGTTTCCCCGATCCAAGTCCGATTTCTTTAGTTCTTGATCTAAACATATTCAAATTAAGCTCATTCAAACATATTTTCATTCAATTTAGTCCAAAAACACATAAATGGGAAATTACCATTTTAACCCTTACATTTACAATTTTTTACAATTTAGTCCCTATTGCACAAAACACAAAATACACAAAATTTCACAACACCCAAGTTAGGCCGAATAGTACCCATGCTCATAAAAATCCACATATTTTATCAATTTCATATTTTAGTCCCTCAAATTATTATTTTTTCAATTAAGTCCTATTTACTCAAAATCATCAAAAACTCCAATTCAAATATGTTAATCTAAAACATATCTTTCATTTTTCATCATCAAACAACAAAAATCACAAACTATCAACAATGGCACAACTCAAAATATTCATCAAAATCAAAAATTAAAGCTTGGGTTGTAACACCCCGTACCCGAGACCGTTGCCGGAGTCGAACACGAGGTGCTAACCGACTTAATTCACTTATTATTTTTTTTTGTCCATTTAAAAATTTCCAGACAAGCTGGTTACTGCATCACTGTCACCTTAAAAATCATATCTTGAGTTTCAAAACTCGAAAACCAGTTTCGTAATTTTTTCCTGAAACTAGACTCATATATCCATCTACAATTTTTTTTTTAGAATTTTTGGTCAAGCTAATTAGTACAGTTTATTAGTTAAAGCCTCCCCTGTTACAGGGTGTGACTACACTGACCTTCATGCATTACGACTTGGATATCTCCCTGTACAGGGCTTCAACACTGATGCCGTTTGTTTCTAATGAAACTAGACTCAAAAAGAAATCTATACATATAAGGTATGACTTCTAATTATCTCTGGTTAATTTATAATGAATTTCCAAAGTCAGATCAGGGGATCCAGAAACCGTTCTGGCCCTGTCTCACGAAAACTTTAACATCTCATAATATACTGTTCATATGAACATTTCGTTACTTTCCTATGAAAATAGATTCATCAAGGTTCGATTACATAATTTATTCACTATTTAACTCCATTCCTACTATTTTTAGTGATTTTTCACATCCACATCACTGCTGCTGCCAGCATCTATTTTTAAGGTAAACTTTACCTATTTCATGATCCTCCATGGATCAACTAGAGTTTGTCATACATATACCAAAAGTGATCATGAATAACCATTCCCATGGCTAACCGTTACCAACATTTCCATACCTCTCGACGGACAACATTCAAAACGATTATAATGCTATGATCAAAGTATATTTAAGCCATTTTCGCTTGGCTATCCAAATTTACACAAAACCGAAGGGTTCATGACCAACAACAAAAGGGTAGTCCTATACATGCCATTTCAAAGTTCAACCAAAAGTATACCAAAAGGAGCTTTGATAGTGTGGCCGACTTCAACTTCAAAATCCCGAGTCCGATAGCCGAAGAACCAAAATCTATAAAACAGAGAATCAAAGAAACGGAGTAAGCATTAAATGCTTAGTAAGTTTTAAGCAAAGAATTTAAGCACATCAGAAGTATAGCATTCATATAACTAAACGGATAATTCCATATATACATTTTCTCAAATCATTCCTACTTCACATTCCAACCCCTATATTCATACATAAGGGATCATCTTAGCCAAATACCGGAAGCTCATTACTCGACTGAGCGAATATTATTTGAAGGGAATCAACTATTCCAATGCACATACGAAACATACCTCATTGTTGGGATTTTACAAGCGTATTAACTGAAATTTTTACAGCAAGATCGCTCGTTCCCGAATCACGTACTTTCAGAATTTAACTGGATACAGCTACTTGTTCAAATGCCTTCGGGACATAGCCCGGTTATAGTAACTCGCACAAATGCCTTCGGGACTTAACCCAGATTTAGTGACTCGCACCAATGCCTTCGGGCTTAGCCCGGAATTAGTAACTCGCACAAATTGTAACAGCCCAAAATTTACCCTAGTCGGGAAGTGGTTTCGGGACCGCTAAACCGAGTCACCGAAATGTTTGAATGTGATAATTATTGTCTAGAATATGTAATTATGAATGTGTGAAAATTTCAAGCTTCGATTTAGTCGATTGCATGTGAATTTAGTCAATAGGACTTATGCGAGAAAATTTTAAAATGTGATAGGTCAATGCGTAAGGACCTATTAGTGCATGTGGAAAAAGGGGAGGACTTGCATGTCAAATTTCCCCCTTTTTATAGTGGCCGGCCATGACAAATAAGGTGGACAAGGTGTGATGGGCAAAACATGTCATGGACATGTTTTGTTGGTGCATCATGGGATGAATAACAAAATAAAAAGTTAGTAATAAAGAAATGGAAAAAAAAAAGAATGATGAAAGGGAAAAAAAAAAGGGATCATCATTCATGTTCTTGCTAGCCGAATCTAAAGAAGAAAGAAAAAAAAATTGTTCATCTTTTATCATCCTTGGCCGAAAATGCTAAGAAGAAGGGGGAAGGGGAAGTAAAACATTCGGCCACTCCTTCTAGTCTTGAATAAGGTATGTAATGCATGGTAGCTTTTGGAAATTGTTGAATGTATTAAGCTAGTTACTAAGTCCCTTAGTTAGCCCATGTTCAAATCTTGAATCTTGTTGGTAACATGAGCAATCGGTCATCTTAAGTCACTATTAAGGTAAGGAAGTTGTACTAGCTTTTGAAATTTTAGTTAATATTGAGTGAGTTATCAAGTGATTTTTGTAAACCATGTTGAAATTTCGATTTTGGGGGTAAGTATGGTTTTCGGCTATAAAAGATTAATAAGGGTGATGATTGTGTTTCATGCTAAACTTAGATGAAATTGTGTGATTAGATAAATTAAAGGTAATAGTATAGTTGATGAATATATATAGATATACATATTCGGCCATCACTTAGGAGCTTATGTGATGTTGAGTTTAAGCTTTGCATATTCGGCTATATATATATATACATATATATGTAAGCCCATTCGTGATATTACCTTAGGACTATGTATATATAACCGACAAAAAATGGGAAAAACTAGCAAAGGTGAATGCCGAATGAGCTATAGGAGGTGTGGATGACTTTTATGCATGTGGGTGTGTGTGTATGCCATTTAGTTGGCGACATTCGGCATTTCTTAATTGACATTAGAGATGAGTGAATGAAATCGGCATGTGTATTTGTGAAAATGCCGAATGTGAACTTGGATAATATTGAGTAATGTATGTGCTTTAAAATGATGGAATGGAGTGGATGCTTTAAATGTGTTATGAACAATTATAAGTTAAATTAAGGTTTGCTAAATTACCATTGTCATTGCCGAATATACAAACATACATATGCATGTGTAATTGAAGTATGAATGTTTAGCAAGATGGTTAAACTAGTTAATTTATCGATTTAGCTCAAGAAGCTAAAGGTGGAGAGGCAAGCAAGGGCAAAGAAAAGATCATCGAGTAACCGAGTTGGAACCGTCTTACCCAACACAAAGTAAGTCATCAAGCATATATTTTGTATTGATCTAAATAGACATAATGTCTATGTAATCATGCTGAATGGAATGATAAATTTATATACATGTATGTATGTGGTGATGAAAGTGTTGAATGAAGAGAAAAGAGGTGAGATGTATTGAGTTGTTGACCTCGGCACTAAGAGTGCAGGTATAAACATTTATGATCATGAGATTGGCGCTAAGTGTGCAGGTTTAAATTGTACAGCACTAAGTGTGCGAGTTTGACTATGTAGCACTAAGTGTGCGAGTTTGATTATGTAGCACTAAGTGTGCGAGTTTGATTATGTAGCACTAAGTGTGCGAGTTTGATTATGTAGCATTAAGTGTGCGAGTTTGATTATATAGCACTAAGTGTGCGAGTTGATTATATAGCATTGAGTGTGCGGACTTAATATATACTTTTGAATCATTATGGACACTAAGTGTGCGACATTATTGAGTCGATCACGGACAGCGGATCGGGTAAGTACCTTGAGTTCATGGCTAATAGGTGCTATGACTATATTTGGAGTTGAGCTTGGTAAGTTTGAACCTATGTGACAAATATACTTGAAGTCACGTACATAAGATTTATCGTGGAATAGGTGAAAGGCCGTTTAGTTGTATGATTGTAACGAAAATAAAATGATGTATGAAAATGCCTCAAATATCCTATTGATGAGTATATGGAATGTGAATGCATGATTTGGTATGAGATTGAACCGATGGGTCTGAGGAACTATGGCATGGTTCGGTATGGATGGAGTAACTAGCCTCGTTCCATTTTGTTTCCTATTGTGATAATGTTATTAATGGATGGTAGTGCATTGCTTATGACTTACTGAGTTATATACTCACTCGGTGTTTCCTTGTCACCTATTCTAGGTTTCTTGGGCCCGTCTCTTTTTGCGTGATCGGGCCGTCATTGGAGTCATCACACCGGCTAGCAAGTTTTGGTACTTTCTTCTTAGTCGGCTTAGGAGAACATTTTGGCATGTATAGGCTATTATGTTGTGTTTGAACTTTGGTATGTAAACTTTTAGCCATGCGAAAATGGCATAAATGTTCGGTTGGGTTTGGTTTCATAACGTTAGGTCGTAAATCTTGATAATTCGACATTTTTATGCCATATGTCATGGTTGATTATTTTGGTGTTAAAATTCATGATATGGCAATAGTGTAGTAGGGGGATGTTTGACAATGATTAGCCTTTGGCATGGCTAGTCATGATCATAATTTGTGATATGTATGGTGAATTACTAGTTAGATCAAGGAGAAATCACGAAATGGGTATAGTTGCTTTCGTAACAGATGCTGGCAGCAGCAGTGACGTGAGATTGAAAAATCATTAAAAATAGTAGGAGTGGAATTAATTGATGAATAAATTATGTATTCGAAGCTCGATGAGTCTATTTTCATATAGAAGTAACGAAAAGATCATATGGACAGTATGTTAAGAGATATTCAGGTTCTCGTGAGACAGGGCCAGAACGGTTTCTGGATTCCCTGTTCCGACTTTCCAGATTTATTATAAATTAACCAGAGATAATTAGGAGTCATGCCATATATGTACAGATTCCTCTCTGAGTCTAGTTTCTATATAAACAAACAAAATCAGTATTGAAGCTCTGTGTAGGGAGATATCCAATTCGTAATGCGCAAGGGTCAGTGTAGTCGATCCCTGTAACATGGGAGACTTTTTCTAATAAACTGTACTAATTTGCCCGACCAAAAATTCTACAAAAATTCTACCATATAGGTATATGAGTCTAGTTCCAGGGAAAATTTACGGAACTGGATTTCGAGTTTCATAACTCAAGATATGATTTTTAAAGCGACTAGTACGCAGATTGGGAGCTTGTCTGGGAAATGTCGAATAAGTGGTTTGAAGTCTGTTAACACCTCGTGTTCGACTCCGGCGACGGTATTGGGTTCGGGGTGTTACATTTGATTGGTATCAGAGCTATGGTTTAGTCGGTTCTAGGACTACCATAGCGCGTATGAGTCTAGCTATACATGCCTTAATGTTAATGTTTAAATGTGTGATGACTTCTGACGGTTAAAATGTTTTTGTTTTGATTAGTAAATGGACCCCGGTGTAGAAAGAATCTTAGCGGATGACGTTGAAAGTGTAGCGGCTGCTCCTACACAAGGGACACCGCCTGTTGAACCTCAGTCATCTGCGAATAATCAAGGTGAGGGGGCTAAACAAGCCTTCTTTACCATGATGAATGAGTGGGTCGCGCAATATGCCCGAACCAATCCGGCTGTCCAGCAATTCCCGAATTTGAATAATCCACCCCAAGAGCCCGTAATGCCATCAGTCACTGATCCTGTGAGGCTGAGTAAGCCACCTGTAGACTTGATTAGGAAGCGCGGGGCTGAGGAGTTCAGGGCCATAGTTACTGATGATGCTGAAAGGGCCGAGTTCTGGCTTGATAACACCATTCGGGTGTTTGATACTGTCATGCACACCCGATGAATGTCTAAAGTGTGCTATATCCTTGTTGCGGGACTTAGCCTACTATTGGTGGAGGACCCTGATTTCCATAGTCCCAAACGAACGAGTAACTTGGGACTTCTTTCAGACGGAATTTCGAAAGAAATATATTAGTCAACGGTTCATTGATCAAAAGCGTAAGGAATTCTTGGAACTCAAGCAAGGCCGTATGATAGTATCTGAATACGAACATGAATTCGTAAGACTCAGTAGGTATGCTCGGGAGTGTGTAGCTGATGAGGTTGCTATGTGCAAAAGATTCGAAGAAGGATTGAATGAAGATTTAAAGCTACTAATGGGTATTTTGGAAATAAAAGAATTCGTAACACTAGTCGAACGAGCCTGCAAGGCGGAAGAACTTGGAAGGGAGAAGAAGGAGGCTGAATTTGAAGCTAGAGACTATCGTAAAAGATCGACGGGTAAAGCTCCGTTCTCAGCCGTAAAGAAGTTCAGGGAGGACACTAATAAGTCGAGGACGACTGCGGGAATTTCCATCAGAGCAAGACCATCGACGGGCTCCCGAGCTACTTCGGTAGCTAGTGTGGGCAATAATCGTCAAGAGAAACCTGAATGTCCCCAATGCGGAAGACGACACCTAGGTGAATGTTGGGGTAAGTCTACTAACAGGGCCTGTTACGGATGCGGTTCGAAGGACCACTTCATTAGAGATTGCACGGAGCTTGATGAGAAGAATAAGATTCAAGGTGCAAGACCTAGTGGAGTGACAACTAGAGGTAGACCACCGAGATTTTTAGGAGGTAGGGGTGGTAGTCAGAGAGGGGCCTCTGATACGGCTGTTCGAGCCGAGAACCGCACTCCTGCTAGAGCATATGCCATCCGCGCACGAGAGGAGGCATCCTCCCCTGACGTCATCACTGGTACCTTCACTCTCTTTGATACTAATGTGATTGCATTGATTGACCCTGGCTCTACTCATTCACATGTATGCGAAACCTTAGCATCCAGTAAGACTCTACCTGTTGAGTCTACTGAGTTCGTAATTCGAGTGTCAAACCCTTTGGGTCAATGCGTACTTGTTGATAAAGTGTGTAAGAGATGCCCTCTAAAAATCCGAGAATCCTGTCTTTCGGCCGATTTGATGCTTTTGCCGTTTGACGAATTTGACGTTATTCTTGGTTTGGATTGGTTGACCGCGCATGATGCGGTTGTGAATTGCAACAGCAAGACTATTGATTTGAGGTGCGCAAATAACGAGATAATTCGAATTGAGTCTACGGACTTAAGGGGGTTGCCAGCTGTAATATCAGCAATGTTGGCCCAGAAATATGTAAGAAAAGGGTGCGAAGCATACCTTGCGTATGTACTTGATGACAAAGAGTTAAAAAAGAAACCCGAATTTGTGCCGGTGGTTTGTAAATACCCGGATGTTTTTCCTGAAGAGTTACCGGGTTTGCCACCTGTTCGGGAGATAGAGTTTGGTATTGAGCTTGTACCGGGAACTACGCCGATTTCGATAGCTCCGTATCGTATGGCACCAACCGAGTTAATAGAGTTGAAAGCTCAGTTGCAAGAATTGACGGATAGAGGTTTTGCTCGACCAAGTTTCTCACCTTGGGGTGCACCAGTGTTGTTCGTGAAAAAGAAGGACGGAACCATGAGGTTGTGCATTGACTATCGTCAACTGAATAAAGTGACGATAAAGAATAAATATTCGTTACCATGTATTGATGATTTGTTTGATCAATTAAAGGGAGCATCAGTGTTTTCAAAGATAGATTTGAGATCGGGTTATTATCAGTTGCGGATTCGAGATTCGGACGTACCCAAAACTGCTTTCAGAACGAGGTACGGTCACTACGAGTTCTTAGTGATGCCGTTTGGGCTCACAAATGCCCCTGCGGTATTTATGGATTTGATGAATCGGGTCTTCAGACCATATTTGGATCGGTTCGTAGTTGTGTTCATTGATGACATCTTGGTCTATTCAAGAGATGAGACCGAACATGCTGAGCATCTGAGGCTAGTATTGCAAATTTTGCGGGATAAGCAGTTATATGCTAAGTTCAGTAAGTGTGAGTTCTGGTTAAGAGAGGTTAGCTTCTTGGGTCATGTGGTATCCGCATCGGGTATTCGAGTTGACCCGAGCAAAATTTCAGCCATACTTAACTGGAAGCCTCCAAGAAATATTACCGAAGTTCGGAGCTTCCTGGGGCTCGCCGGTTATTACCGACGATTTGTAAAAGGTTTCTCGATGATAGCCACACCAATGACGAAGCTACTTCAAAAGGATGTTAAGTTCGAATGGACGGAGAAATGTCAGAAAAGTTTTGATCAACTAAAAACTTATTTGACTGAAGCTCCAATTTTAGTGCAACCCGAATCAGGCAAAGAGTTTGTCATTTATAGTGACGCATCCCTACTCGGGTTGGGTTGCGTATTGATGCAAGAAGGTCGAGTTGTGGCCTATGCGTCGAGACAATTGAAGCCACACGAGAGAAATTATCCAACCCATGATCTCGAGCTAGCCGCCATCGTATTTGCTTTGAAAATATGGCGACATTATTTGTTCGGCGAAAAGTGCCATGTATTTTCGGATCACAAAAGTCTCAAATATTTGATGACTCAAAGAGACTTAAATCTGCGACAAAGACGTTGGCTTGAGTTGTTGACGGATTACGAGCTTGTCATTGACTACCACCCGGGAAAGGCTAATGTGGTTGCGGACGCCTTAAGCCGAAAATCACTGTTTGCTTTACGAGCGATGAATGTGCACTTGTCTGTTCTACCCGACAATGTGTTAGTAGCTGAATTAAAGGCCAAACCATCATTGATTCATCAAATTAGTGAAGCTCAGAAAGTCGACGATGAATTGGTTGCAAAACGGGCTGAATGTATTCCGAATATGGAATCCGAATTTCAAATTGATGATGACGATTGTTTGAGGTTCAGAAGTCGGTTGTGTGTTCCAAGAAATTCAGAACTCATTTCGATGATTCTGAACGAAGCTCATTGTAGCCGAATGTCAATTCACCCGGGGAGTACGAAAATGTACAACGATTTGAAACGACGGTTTTGGTGGCATGGTATGAAACGGGACATCTCCGACTTTGTTTTGAGATGTTTAATATGTCAACAAGTGAAAGCGGAACATCAAGTGCCTTCAGGATTACTTCAGCCGATCATGATACCCGAGTGGAAATGGGATCGAGTCACAATGGACTTTGTGTCCGGACTACCATTGTCAACAAGTAAGAAGGATGCGATTTGGGTTGTTGTTGATAGACTGACTAAGTCAGCTCACTTTATCCCCGTGCGTACGGATTTTTCATTGGATAAACTAGCCGAATTGTATGTTTCTCAGATTGTGAGATTACATGGAGTACCTATTTCTATCGTGTCGGATAGAGATCCGAGATTCACCTCGCGATTTTGGAAGAAATTGCAAGAAGCTTTGGGTACCAAGCTGCATTTTAGCACCGCTTTTCATCCCCAAACCGATGGTCAATCCGAGCGGATAATTCAGATACTCGAGGATATGCTGAGATGCTGCATCCTTGAGTTTAGTGGTTCATGGGAACGGTATGTACCTTTGATTGAATTCGCTTACAACAATAGTTTTCAATCAAGTATTAAGATGGCACCTTACGAGGCTTTGTACGGTCGTAAATGCCGTACACCATTGTTTTGGACCGAGGTCGGTGAAAGTAAAATTTTCGGAGTTGATTTGATTAAAGATGCCGAACAGAAAGTAAAGGTAATCCGTGAAAGTCTGAAGGCAGCCACAGATCGTCAGAAATCGTATGCGGACTTGAAACGAAAGGACATTGAATATCAGGTGGGAGATAAAGTGCTCCTTAAAGTTTCGCCTTGGAAAAAGGTACTCAGGTTTGGCCGTAAGGGCAAGTTGAGCCCGAGATTCATTGGGCCGTACGAAATCTCCGAACGAGTTGGTCCGGTCGCGTATAGATTGATTTTGCCCCCTGAGCTTGAAAAGATTCACGACGTCTTTCATGTTTCGATGCTTCGACGCTATCGATCTGATCCATCGCATATAATTAGCCCATCAGAGGTTGAAATTCAAGCCGATATGAGTTATGAAGAAGAACCGATACGTATCCTAGCTCGTGAAGTGAAGGAGTTGCGAAACAAAAGGGTTCCGTTAGTGAAGGTGTTATGGCTCAAACATGGGATCGAGGAAGCTACTTGGGAAACCGAGAGCTCGATGAAAGAACGATACCCAAACCTATTTACCGGTAAGATTTTCGGGGACGAAAATTTCTTAAGTGGGGGAGAGTTGTAACAGCCCAAAATTTACCCTAGTCGGGAAGTGGTTTCGGGACCGCTAAATCGAGTCACCGAAATGTTTGAATGTGATAATTATTGTCTAGAATATGTAATTATGAATGTGTGAAAATTTCAAGCTTCGATTTAGTCGATTGCATGTGAATTTAGTCAATAGGACTTATGCGAGAAAATTTTAAAATGTGATAGGTCAATGCGTAAGGACCTATTAGTGCATGTGGAAAAAGGGGAGGACTTGCATGTCAAATTTCCCCCCCTTTTTAAAGTGGCCGGCCATGACAAATAAGGTGGACAAGGTGTGATGGGCAAAACATGTCATAGACATGTTTTGTTGGTGCATCATGGGATGAATAACAAAATAAAAAGTTAGTAATAAAGAAATGGAAAAAAAAAGAATGATGAAAGGGAAAAAAAAGGGATCATCATTCATGTTCTTGCTAGCCGAATCTAAAGAAGAAAGAAAAAAAATTGTTCATCTTTTATCATCCTTGGCCAAAAATGCTAAGAAGAAGGGGGAAGGGGAAGTAAAACATTCGGCCACTCCTTCTAGTCTTGAATAAGGTATGTAATGCATGGTAGCTTTTGGAAATTGTTGAATGTATTAAGCTAGTTACTAAGTCCCTTAGTTAGCCCATGTTCAAATCTTGAATCTTGTTGGTAACATGAGCAATCGGTCATCTTAAGTCACTATTAAGGTAAGGAAGTTGTACTAGCTTTTGAAATTTTAGTTAATATTGAGTGAGTTATCAAGTGATTTTTGTAAACCATGTTGAAATTTCGATTTTGGGGGTAAGTATGGTTTTCGGCTATAAAAGATTAATAAGGGTGATGATTGTGTTTCATGCTAAACTTAGATGAAATTGTGTGATTAGATAAATTAAAGGTAATAGTATAGTTGATGAATATATATAGATATACATATTCGGCCATCACTTAGGAGCTTATGTGATGTTGAGTTTAAGCTTTGCATATTCGGCTATATATATATATACATATATATGTAAGCCCATTCGTGATATTACCTTAGGACTATGTATATATAACCGACAAAAAATGGGAAAAACTAGCAAAGGTGAATGCCGAATGAGCTATAGGAGGTGTGGATGACTTTTATGCATGTGGGTGTGTGTGTATGCCATTTAGTTGGCGACATTCGGCATTTCTTAATTGACATTAGAGATGAGTGAATGAAATCGGCATGTGTATTTGTGAAAATGCCGAATGTGAACTTGGATAATATTGAGTAATGTATGTGCTTTAAAATGATGGAATGGAGTGGATGCTTTAAATGTGTTATGAACAATTATAAGTTAAATTAAGGTTTGCTAAATTACCATTGTCATTGCCGAATATACAAACATACATATGCATGTGTAATTGAAGTATGAATGTTTAGCAAGATGGTTAAACTAGTTAATTTATCGATTTAGCTCAAGAAGCTAAAGGTGGAGAGGCAAGCAAGGGCAAAGAAAAGATCATCGAGTAACCGAGTTGGAACCGTCTTACCCAACACAAAGTAAGTCATCAAGCATATATTTTGTATTGATCTAAATAGACATAATGTCTATGTAATCATGCTGAATGGAATGATAAATTTATATACATGTATGTATGTGGTGATGAAAGTGTTGAATGAAGAGAAAAGAGGTGAGATGTATTGAGTTGTTGACCTCGGCACTAAGAGTGCAGGTATAAACATTTATGATCATGAGATTGGCGCTAAGTGTGCGGGTTTAAATTGTACAGCACTAAGTGTGCGAGTTTGACTATGTAGCACTAAGTGTGCGAGTTTGATTATGTAGCACTAAGTGTGCGAGTTTGATTATGTAGCACTAAGTGTGCGAGTTTGATTATGTAGCATTAAGTGTGCGAGTTTGATTATATAGCACTAAGTGTGCGAGTTGATTATATAGCACTGAGTGTGCGGACTTAATATATACTTTTGAATCATTATGGACACTAAGTGTGCGACATTATTGAGTCGATCACGGACAGCGGATCGGGTAAGTACCTTGAGTTCATGGCTAATAGGTGCTATGACTATATTTGGAGTTGAGCTTGGTAAGTTTGAACCTATGTGACAAATATACTTGAAGTCACGTACATAAGATTTATCGTGGAATAGGTGAAAGGCCGTTTAGTTGTATGATTGTAACGAAAATAAAATGATGTATGAAAATGCCTCAAATATCCTATTGATGAGTATATGGAATGTGAATGCATGATTTGGTATGAGATTGAACCGATGGGTCTGAGGAACTATGGCATGGTTCGGTATGGATGGAGTAACTAGCCTCGTTCCATTTTGTTTCCTATTGTGATAATGTTATTAATGGATGGTAGTGCATTGCTTATGACTTACTGAGTTATATACTCACTCGGTGTTTCCTTGTCACCTATTCTAGGTTTCTTGGACTCGTCTCTTTTTGCGTGATCGGGCCGTCATTGGAGTCATCACACCGGCTAGCAAGTTTTGGTACTTTCTTCTTAGTCGGCTTAGGAGAACATTTCGGCATGTATAGGCTATTATGTTGTGTTTGAACTTTGGTATGTAAACTTTTAGCCATGCGAAAATGGCATAAATGTTCGGTTGGGTTTGGTTTCATAACGTTAGGTCGTAAATCTTGATAATTCGACCTTTTTATGCCATATGTCATGGTTGATTATTTTGGTGTTAAAATTCATGATATGGCAATAGTGTAGTAGGGGGATGTTTGACAATGATTAGCCTTTGGCATGGCTAGTCATGACCATAATTTGTGATATGTATGGTGAATTACTAGTTAGATCAAGGAGAAATCACGAAATGGGTATAGTTGCTTTCGTAATAGATGCTGGCAGCAGCAGTGACGTGAGATTGAAAAATCACTAAAAATAGTAGGAGTGGAATTAATTGATGAATAAATTATTTATTCGAAGCTCGATGAGTCTATTTTTATATAGAAGTAACGAAAAGATCATATGGACAGTATGTTAAGAGATATTCAGGTTCTCGTGAGACAGGGCAAGAACGGTTTCTGGATTCCCTGTTCCGACTTTGGAGATTTATTATAAATTAACCAGAGATAATTAGGAGTCATGCCATATATGTACAGATTCCTCTCTGAGTCTAGTTTCTATAGAAACAAACGACATCAGTATTGAAGCTCTGTGTAGGGAGATATCCAATTCGTAATGCGCAAGGGTCAGTGTAGTCGATCCCTGTAACACGGGAGACTTTGACTAATAAACTGTACTAATTGGCCCGACCAAAAATTCTACAAAAATTCTACCATATAGGTATATGAGTCTAGTTCCAGGGAAAATTTACGGAAATGGATTTCAAGTTTCAGAACTCAAGATATGATTTTTAAAGCGACTAGTACGCAGATTGGCAGCTTGTCTGGGAAATGTCGAATAAGTGGTTTGAAGTCTGTTAACACCTCGTGTTCGACTCCGGCGACGGTATCGGGTTCGGGGTGTTACACAAATGCCTTCAGATCTTAGTCCGGATATAGTCACTTAGCACAAAGCCTTCGGGACTTAGCCCGGACATCATTCGAATAACCATGTACATTTATCAATAGATCATGACACATCTGTATTTCATTTTCATTACCAAAGCTCAAACACAAGACACTTATCACACTTGAAATTTCGGCTCAATAGCCACATACAAAGAGCATGATTTTGATTTGCTTAAAACATGATCTAATCAAATCATAATCTAAGTTCCATTACTCGAAAACTTACCTCGGATGTGGTCAAACGATTTCGGCGGCTATTCGATAACTTTTTCCTTCCCCTTATCTAACTGTGGTCCTCTAAGCTCTTGAGCTAATTCGAACAAATTTAACTTATTAAAGTCTCATTATGCTAGCTTATGGCCGAATATTACAAGGAGTTTAATAGGTCATATGGCCACCCTTTAGCTCAAATACACAATGGTCATGCGCATTTTTAATCACATTAAGCAATTTAACACAATTCATTTGAACATCAAAAGAGAACCTCAAGGTACTTAGTCCATATATACATTAGACATTAGAGTCACATATGTACGAAATCACGAATCGAATTCAACATATTAGCTAATATTCCCCTTAGCCGAATTTTCTAAGTCAAGATAAAGCCATCAATATGCTTACCTATGGCCGAACATACACATCAACTTATGTACTCATTCATGTGGCCGAACATACATGTCTATGTTGAGGCCGATTGCAACACTCAATACATTCTACAAGTATGGTCACTTGTATTGACTAAACACCATTTTGTTTCAAGTTCAAAACTTGGCCCATACACATATATACACTAGTAAAGCATCCTCTCCCTTTCCATCAATTCAACACATGCATTACTCATTAATATACAAAAATTATATTCGGCCTTAGCACACAACTTGCTAGCCGATTCTTCTCCATCTAGCAACCAATGCACATATGTGCTCATTTGTTAGACTCTACTTCATCTAACAACAACCATATTTTCCCTTCTACTTCCTACCATGGCCGAATGCATCACAACACCATACCATTTCAATTTTTGGTCATGGTTAAACAAAGAACTTAATGTCTCACTCAAAAATGCTAAAAAGAAGATTCAAGAATCATCAATCCACCATCACATGCACCATTACAAAACTTCACTTTTAGCATGCAAATGATATCAACACAAATCCACCTTAGCCGAATATCATCTCCATGACATAGTAAAGATTTGAACCATGGGCTAGTTAGAACTCAAGCTAACTACTAACATATACATGAATCTCATGGAGCAACCTCAAACATACCTTAGCCTAGTTACATGCATGGCCGAACCTCTTCAACATTTCCTCCTTTCTTTCCTTTTGAATTTCGGTCAAAGATGTTCAAGGATGAACACACATTTTTTTTCTTTGTTTTCTTTCTTCCATTCACGGCAAAGGGGGGGCATGGATGAGACCATTTTTTTTCATCACTCCTCCCTTTCATTATTTAATTACCATGCTCATTATTTTATTTTTCCTAACATACATCACTAACCTAACATGTTTGTGACATGTTTCCACCCATAGCATGGCCGGCCACTATGCTTCAATTTGGCTAATTTGACATGCAAGGACAAGCACTTTCCCACATATATTAATAGGCCATTTTAACACTTGCCTAGCATATTTCTAAATTGTCTCACATAAGTCCCTACTAATAAATTTCACATACACTGACCAAATTAAAGTATGGAACTATCACACAAGCATTTACGCACATCATAAACACAAAATATAACCTTTAATTATTTATAAGACTCGGTTTCATGGTCCCGAAACCACTTTCCGACTAGGGTCAATTTAGGGCTGTCACATGGGTTTTGTAGTACTCGAAGCAACGATCTAAAAAAACGTAGAAATCATCAAAAACCAAACAAAAACGAACCTTGAATGAGCTTGAATATTGACCAAAACCTAGCTTGCTTTCTTTTCTTTTTATTTTGTTTAGTCGGCTACTAAGAATATGAACACTCAAATGAATTTTCTTATTTTATGTTTTATATTATAATATAACATATAATAATTCAATATTTAATTTACTTATATAACTGTACTAATATAATATAAAAACCATGTAACATATATCTTATGCTGTCCCACTTACTTATTAATGGGATATTTACAACATAAATGTCCCAACTTAGAAAGCCACTAACAATTTGGCCCTCATGCTTTAAACTATCAAGTTTTTAATTTACGCGATTAAGTCCTTTCATTTAATCGGACACCTAGACGACAAAATTAAATCACGGAAATTTCACAGATATAAATTCACACAAAATAAACATGGAAAATAATTTAAAATTTCTTTTTGACTCAGATTCGTGGTCCCAAAACCACCGTTCTGATTAGGGTCTAAATCGGGCTATTACAACTCTCCCCCCTTAGGGATTTTCGTCCCCGAAAATCTTACCGGTGAATAGGTTCGGATAACATTCTCTCATTGTACCCTCTGGCTGCCATGTTGCTTCCTTAACTCCATGCTTATGCCACAATACTTTAACTAACTGAATCTTCTTATTCCGTAACTCTTTAACCTCACGAGTCAAAATGCGAATCGGTTCTTCTTCGTAGGTCATATCAGACTAAATTTCAATCTCAGATGGACTAATCACATGTGAAGGATCAGATCGATACCTCTGAAGCATCAAAACATGGAATACATAGTGTACTTTTTCCAACTCAGGTGGCAACAGCAATCTGTAAGCAACTGGCCCAATACGCTCTATAATTTCATACGACCCAATAAATCTCGGACTCAATTTGCCTTTACAACCAAATCTGAGTATTTTCTTCCATGGTGAGACTTTCAAGAAAACTTTATCTCCAATCTGAAACTCTGTATCTTTACATTTCAAGTCCGCATAAGATTTCTGACGATCAGATGCTGCTTTCAGACTTTCACAAATCACTTTCACTTTCTGTTCAATTTCTCTGATCAAGTCAACCCCGTGTATCTTATTTTCACTGAGCTCAGTCCAGTACAACAGCATACGACATTTACGACGATATAAAGCCTTATAAGGTGCCATTTTGATACTCGATTGATAGCTGTTATTATCGCAAATTCAATCAGAGGTAGATATCGTTCCCACGTACCTTCAAACTTGAGAATGCAACATCTCAACATATCCTCAAGTATTTGAATGATTCGCTCAGACTAGCCATCTGTTTGCGGATGGAAAGCAATACTGAAATGTAATTTCGTACCTAGTGCATCTTGCAGTTTCTTCCAAAACCACGATGTAAACCTCGGATCTCTATCTGAAACAATGGATATAGGCACACCATGTAATCTTAAAATATAAGAAACATACAATTCAGCCAGCTTATCAAGTGAGTAATCTATACGTATCGAAACAAAATGAGCTGATTTAGTCAATCTATCAACAACAACCCAGATTGCATCTTTCTTGCTCGGTGTCAATGGTAAACCAGATACAAAATTCATCGTGACTCTATCCTACTTCCACTCAGGTATCATGATAGGCTGAAGTAATTTTGAACGTACTTCATGTTTAGCTTTTACTTGTTGACAGACTAAACATCTTGCAACAAAGTCAGAAATGTCTCGTTTCATACCATGCTACCAGTAAAGCTATTTCAGATCACTATACATCTTTGTACTACCTGAATGAGTAGATAATCGGCTGCTGTGGGCTTCATTCAAAATCATCTGAATCAACTCTGAATTCCTAGGAATGCACATTCGATCTTTGAACCTCAAACAGTCATCAGCATCAACTCTGAACTCTGGATCAACATCCGTCTCACACTGAGCTCGTTTTGCAATCAATTCATTATCAACCTTCTGGGCATCACATATTTGTTGAAAAAATAATGGTCTAGCTTTCAATTCAGCTACTATCAAACAATCATCTGACATAGCCATATGCGTATTCATTGCTCGCAAAGCAAACAGTGACTTTCGGCTTAAAGCATCAGCAACAACGTTAGCCTTTCCCGGCTGATAGTCAATCACAAGCTCGTAGTCTTTTAGCAATTCTAACCATCGACGTTGTCTTAAATTCAGATCTTTCTGAGTCATCAAGTATTTCAGGCTTTTGTGATCAGAATAAACATGACATTTCTTACCGAACAAATAGTGGCGCCATATTTTTAATGCAAACACAATAGCTGCCAATTCTGAATCGTGTGTCGGATAGTTTCTTTCATGTGGCTTTAACTGTCTCAAGGCATAAGCTATCACTTTACCCGATTCTGGCTGAACTAGCACTGGAGCTTTGGTCAAAAGGGCTTTCAACTGATCAAAGCTTTTCTGGCACTTCTCTGACCACTCGAACTTAACATCTTTCTACAATAGCTTAGTCATCGGGGCTGCAATCACAGAGAAACCTTTCACAAACCGTCTAAATAACCAACAAGTCCCAGAAATCTTCAGACTTCAGAAACATTCTGCAGAGGTTTCCAATCCAATATAGCTGAAATTTTGCTCGGATCAACCCGAATACCTGATGCTGATACCACATGACCCAGAAAACTGACTTCACTTAGCCAGAATTCACATTTACTGAATATTGCATACAACTGCTTATCTCGCAAGGTCTACAACACAAGTCTCAAATGTTCGGCATGAGAAGAGCCAGTCTGGATTTTGGCTTGAGAAGTCAAACAGTTGAGGAATAATAGTATAGCACTTATGAAAGTCTTATGGCATAGACATGGAGTAGAGGAAGCCACACGAGAACCTGAGGAAACCATGAGAGACCAATACCCGAATCTATTCAACGGTAAGATCCCTGAAAATCCGTAAAGGGGAGAATTGTAACAGCCCAATTTTAGGCTTAGTCGGAACAGTGGTTTCGAGAGCACTGACCCAAGGTCAAAGAAATTATTTTTTGATATTATTTTATGTGTGATGGCATGTTTCTAAAAGTGCATGAAAATTTTGGTGGATTAATTTTAGCATTTGTGACCTTAATTGCGAAAAAGGACTAAATCGCAGAAAGTGCAAAAGTCCTATTTTGATAGCTAAGGGATTTTGACAAACCGTAATTTATACATATTTTTACCCCTTGTTTAACGCATTTTATGGATAATTTCCTATTAGAATTGTTGAATTCGATGCTTCTAATGCTTTAATTTCATATTTTATACTTAAGAGAGCACATGAGAGCGAAAGGAACGAGAAATGGGCCAAAACCGGAGAAAATGGGCCAAAGTACGAAATCAACACGACCTCCTCACATGGACAGACCACACGGTTGTGTCAATTTGGTAGGCTCGAGCACGGCCTAAAGTAATCGCACAAGGCCGCGTCATACGGGTGTGTCCCTGCCGAGCCCAAGTTGAGTCCAATTCGAAAAAGGCTAATTTTGAGGGCTTTTAGGCATTCCAAAACCTATAAATACACCCTAGAGGAGGAAGAAAAGGAGTCACAGAATTGGGAGTAAGGAATTACTCCAAGAAAGCCAATTGATCCATCTCAGAAGCCAGATTCACCATCAAGACTGAAGATCTCTCCTCAATTTCCCCTTCAGGAGTATTGGGTTTTCTTTATGTTTTGTATTCATTATTCTTCTGAGATGTTTTCCTTTTTAGTTATGAACTAAATCCCCTAAATACCTAAAGGGAATGAAACCTAAGACAAATCTTGTTATTATTTTCTGAATTGTATGATAAATATTTAAATTGTTCTTAATTATGTGTTCTTAATTCTTGTTTTGATATCGCAGGATACTAATTCAAGATAAGCTCTTATTCAGAGGAGGAATAGACCCTGCCTAAGAGTACATTTGTCATAATTAAGCGGAGTTGATTGCGTGCCTAGACATAGGGTAACAAGATTTTGCTGAATTAGGGTGAAACCTAATAAGGGGATCCATAGATCAAGTTAATGCAACCCTAGGGTGTTAATTAGAGAAAGGTCTCAATTATTCAATCTAGGGACTAGACATTTTAAGTCTTGAATAGGGATAATAACATAACTTAGGGATCTCTATGGAACAAGTTAAATGAATAAATCTTTCGATTCAAAGCCAGAATAACAAGTACAGTCTAGGTGGATTTTTCCTTAGGTATTGTCTTAATTCAATCGATTTTCCCAAAAGCAATTCCTCAATTCCATTTTCTGTGGATTCTTAGTTTAGATAATTAGTTAGTTGAAACAAAAAACCTCTTTATTCTTAGGCTAGATAATAAAAAGACAGTCATTACTAGTACTTTTAGTTCCTTTGGGTTTGACAATCCGTTCTTGCTAAAACTATATACCGTTCGATAGGTACACTCGCCTACATCGCGATAATAGTTAGTTTCAAGAACGATTAATTATAAATATTTAAAACCTATCATGAAATCACGCGATCAAGTTTTTGGCGCCATTGCCGGGGAACTAAAATATTAGGAACACTCAATTTTTATTACTTTAGCCGGTTATTTTTCTTGCAATCTAATTTTATTTTTAATTTTATTCTAATCTACTAATTTTCTTTTTCTTTCTTCTGACAGGTTTTTATAGTTTATGACTAAAAGAAACCCGTTAGGACCACTACTTTTTGAAGAAGAAATCGATCGCACAGCCCGCAGAAACCAAAGAGAAATATGGGGAAGCCTAAGATACACAGAGAACGAACAAGAAAATGATACTCAACCCCCAACCGAAGAGATGGCTGAAAACCAAGACAATCGGCTACCTCTTGCAATTGCGGTTAATCAAAATCCTGCTCCACACACTATGTATGATTATGCTAAACCTTCTTTAATAGGAAATGAATCGAGCATAGTTAGACCTACTGTAGCTGCAAATACTTTTGAACTAAAACCTAACACTATTCAAATGATACAACAATTTGTTTAGTTTGATGGTTTGCAGGATGATGATCTCAATGCTCACTTAGCAAACTTTTTGGAACTATGCGATACATTTAAAATTAATGACGTTTCTGACGATGTCATTCGTCTTTGATTATTCCCTTTCTCATTGAGGAACAAAGCTAACCAGTGGTTGAACTCGTTACCACGAGGGTCAATTACTACTTGGGAACAAATGACCGAAAATTTTTACTAAAATATTTTTCGCCGGCTAAAACGGCTAAATTACGTAATGATATCTCTTCTTTTGTGCAGATGGATTTAGAAACACTCTACGATGCATGGGAGAGATACAAGGACCTTTTTAGAAGGTGCCCTCACCATGGATTACCGCTTTGGCTTCAAGTTGAAACGTTCCATAATGGCCTGAATCCTTCGACTCGGTAAATGGTTGACACAGCTGCTAGCGGAACCATCAATAATAAAACACATGAAGATGCTTATGAGTTTTTTATAGAAGAGATGTCACTCAATAACTATCAGTGGCAAGTCATGAGGACAAAACCAACTAAAATAGCAGACGTTTATAATGTCGATTCGATTACTATGCTGTCAAACCAGGTAGAACTTCTAAATAAAAATATTGATGGTTTTCTTAGTTCTTCACAGGTTCACCCAATAATGCAGTCCGAAGCAAGTGGAGGTGGAACAAGCCATTCGGAATACCAACCTTATGGCCACAACATTGATAAGGAGCAATTAAATTACATGGGTAATAATCCTCGACCTCAAAACAATCCATATAGTAACACTTACAATGCAGGTTGGAGGAACCACCCTAATTTCTCGTGGGGCAGTCAAGGAAATCGAAGACCACAACCACCTCCAAGTTACGAACAACCGCCCTACCAACAGGAAAAGAAGCCGAACCTTGAAGAGATGCTCTCAAAGTTTATAACGGTGTCAAAAACTCGTTTCCAGAACACCGAGACAGCACTTAAAAATCAACAGGCGTCGATCCAATAGCTCAAAACTCAGATAGGCCAGCTTTCCAAACTAATCTCCGAACGACCACAAGGATGCTTGCCAAGTAATACTGAACCTAACCCAAGGAAACAGCTCAACGCGATTAATGTTCAAGATGAAGAAGGATTCGTTGAGCCTGAGCCAAAACCGAGGCAAGAAACTGTGGTAAGCAAATGTCAAGGTGAGGTAGATCACAATAAAAACAAATCAATGAATGTCGAATATAAACCTCGTGTGCCATACCCCAACACGACAAGGAGAGACAGCTCAGATGAACAATCTGGTAAATTCCTTAAACTCTTAAAAAAATTACATATTAACTTACCATTTATTGAAGCTCTATCACAGATGCCAAACGCAGTGAAATTTTTAAAGGAGCTTTTAGCAAATAAGCAGAAGATGGACAAGACATCGCATGTGGAGATAAACACAATTTGCTCAGCTATTCTTCAGAATAAACTACCCAACAAACTTAAAGATTTAGGGATTTTTACAATTCCTTGCTTAATTGGTAGTTTAGATGTTCATAATGCATTAGCTGATTTGGGGGCTAGTATTAACGTCATGCCTTACAAAATGTTCAAACAATTAGGTCTCGGGAAACCCAAACAGACTAGGAGGAGCATTCAATTAGTAGATAAAACTATAAGATTTCCTAGGGGTATTATTGAAGATGTGCTAGTTAAAATCGATAAATTTATATTTCCCATTGACCTTATTGTTCTAGACATAAAGGAGGATAGCAACACTCTTTTAATTCTAGAAAGGCCCTTTTTAGCAACTGCTAAAACGATTATTGATGTTGGCATAGGTGAACTCACACTCCGTGTGGGTGACGAAACAATCACTCTTCAAGCTCGCAATTCTGGCAACACATCAAAAATTGAAGGTGATCGTTTAACTCATTCTACTAAAACTGACAATATGGTACAACCTACTTTGCAGGAAATGAGTCTGAAGGAAGCACATGAGTCATTCTCAAGCAATAGTAGAGGACCCATTCATGAAGATTGAAGGCTACAAATCGATGAGCTAGATGAATGGTGGACGCATAAACCGAGAACACCTGACAAATCGAATCTACGACAGAACAAGCTCAATCCCTTTCCAAATCAACTTAAGGTTGGAGATACAGTCTTATTAGATGCCACAGATCCCTACATTGTCACTACCACATCAAATGAAGAAATCCCTCTTACGGTACTCATCATTTTCCCATTTGGTACGGTCGAGGTGAGTCATCCCAAGTTCAGCACTTTTAAGGAAATAACACCCGTTTGAAACCTTATTTTTATGAGATTAATACCAGGAATGAGGAGTATAAACTCCTCAAACCACCATGACCATTCAATAGAGAGGTAAGTCGAGCTTAGATTATAAATAAGCGCTTCTCGAGAGGTAACCCGAGCACTAGCTGTATTAACTTCTTTAAAATTTAGTCTTCAACATCTAACTTACTAACGGAGAACTTGAATATAGGTTTTCCACAGGTACAAGGCCAAGAGCATGGGCGTGCTTAGGGCCGTATGAAATCAGGACAACAAATTTTTCCCAAACACGAGCTACGATAAAATGCCACGATCGTGCGGCATGGCCGTGGTTGAACCTGCCAAAACAACACGGGGGTGAGACACGCCCGTGTGGAAGAATCATAGGTGAACCTATTAAAATAGCACGGGCGTGCGATACGCCCGTATCTAGTACCTGTGGAAGACACAATCAAAATAACATGAGCATACGTAGAAGTACACGACCATGGGAGAAGCAAACCATGCCAGACACGACCGTGCGACACGATCATGTAGCCACACGGCCTAGACACACGGGCGTGCCAGAAGGCCGTGTGACAATATCTCAATTCACGACGAACACGGACGGGACATGATCCACACGAGCGTGTGCGCCGGCCATGCCACTTGAAAATTTTGATTATTTATCTTATTTTATTTTATTTTTCTTTTATTAAGTTTTTAAGATTCATTTTTTTTAAACACGACTTATCTTTATCACTACTACCACATTATTCCCTTAACTCTCCTTTTATCATTCAGAATCATGCTTGCTGTAACACCCCGAACCCGAAACCGACACCGGAGTCGAACACGAGGTGTTAACTGACTTTAACCCCTTACAAAATTTATTTTCCAGACACTGCCCAATCTGTGTACTAGTCGTTTTAAAAATCATATCTTGAGTTTCGTAACTCGAAAATCAGTTTCGTAATTTTTCCCAGAAACTAGACTCATGTGCCCATCTATGTATTTTTTTCTATAATTTGTGGTCGGACCAATTAGTACAGTTTATTAGTCAAAGTCTCCCAAGTTGCAGGGGTCGACTACACTGACCTTTTCCCATTACGACTTGGATATCTCCCTGCACGGGGCTTCAATACTGATGCCGTTTGTTTCTATGAAAACTAGACTCAGAGAGGAATCTGTACATATATGGTACGACCCCTAATTTTCTCTGGTTAATTTGTAATGAATTTCCAAAGTCGGAGCAGGGAATCCAGAAACCGTTCTGGCCCTGTCCCACAATAATCTGATTATCTCTTAATATACTGCCCATATGATCTTTTCGTTACTTCCTCATGAAATCAGACTCATCGAGCTTCGATTACATAATTTATTCATCAATTAATTCAACTCCTACTATTTTTAGTGATTTTTCAATCTCATGACACTGCTGCTGCCAGCATCTGTTACGAAAGTAACTAGGTCCATCTCATGCCTACCCTTGATCCAACTCAATCGAACATTCGTGCCATTTTCGCATGGCTTAAAGTTTACATGCCAAAATTCAAACACAACGTAATAGCTTATACATGCCAAAATGTTCTTCTAAGCCAACTAAGAAGAAAGTACCAAAACTTGCTATCCGGTGTGATGACTTCGATGACGGCCTGACCCCGCAAAAATAGATGAGTCCAAGCAACCTATAATGGGTGACAAGGAAACACCGAGTGAGTTTATAACTCAGTAAGTCATAAGCAATGCACTACCATCCATCAATAACATTATCACAAGAGGAAACAAAATGGAACGAGACAATTTACTCCATCCATACCGAACCATACCATAGTTCCTCCAACCTATCGATTCAATTTCATATCAATTCATGCATTCACAATCCATATACTCATCAATAGGACATTGCAGCATTTTCATAAATCAATTTATTTTCATTACAATCAAACGACTAAACGGCCTTTCACCCATCCTACGATAAATTCTATGTACGTGACTTCAAGTATAGTTGTCACATAGGTTCAACTTACCGAGCTCAACACCAAGTATAAGCATAGCACCTATTAGCCATGTACTCAAGACACTTACCCGATCCGCTGTCCGCGATCGACTCAATAGTGTCGCACACATAGTGTCCATAATGATTCACGAATGTATATTGAGCCCGCACACTCAGTGCTATATAATCAACTCGCACACTTAGTGCTACGTAATCAAATCGCACACTTAGTGCTACATAGTCAAACTCGCACACTTAGTGCCGCATGGTCAATTCGCACACTTAGTACATCATATTCATTTCGCACACTTAGTGCAACATAGTCAAATCGCACACTTAGTGCTGTACAATTTAATCCCGCGCACTTAGCGCCAATCTCATGGTCATAAATGGTTATCCCGCACGTTTAGTGCCGAGATCAACAACTCAGTACATCTTACCTCTTTTCTTTCATTCAACAATTTCATCATCACATACGTACATGCATATATATATATGTATATTTATTCATTCCATTCAGCATCAATACATAAACATTATGACCATTGAAATAATACCAACTACATGCTTAATGACTTACCTCGTGTTGGGTAAGACGGTTCCAACTCGGCTACTCGATGACCTTTTCTTTGCCTTTGCTCGATTCACCTCCTTTAACTCCTTGAGCTAAATCAAACAAATTTAACTCATTAAAGTCTCATTTTGCTAGCTTATGGCCGAATATGACAAGGAGTTTGATGGGTCATATGGCCACCTTTTAGCTCAAGTACACAATGGTCATATGCATTTTTAATCACATCAAATGATTCAATACAATTCACTTGAACATCAAAAGAGAACCTCAAGGTACTTAGTCCATATACACCTTAGACATTAGAGTCACATATGTACGAATTCACGAATCGAATTCGACATATTAGCTAATTTTCCCTTTAGCCGAACCTTCTAAGTCAAGATAAAGCCATCAACATGCTTACCTTTGGCCGAACATACACATCAACTTAGGTGCTCATTTATGTGGCCGAACACACATGTCTATGTTAAGGCCGATTGCAACACTCAATACATCCTACAAGTATGGACACTTGCATTGACTAAACACCATTTCTATTATTTTTACTCCAAAGCCGAATGCCTCTCAAGCCCTAAGCTCATGATCCTTTCATCATTAAGCAAGTGTTATAGCACAACTAACATCCATTTTCAATTTGAACACCAACATAAAAATATTAAACATGAAAATCCATAGCCGAAACCTATACATGACATTGCTCATTCCACCCATCGAAACAATATTTGTTCAAGACATCAAGCATTTTTATTTGGGTATTACATATATGAGCATTTAGAATTTATATTTTTAGCAAGATCAATTTCTTTCCTCAACACATTCTTCATCAAAACTTAAAGGAAGTAATCAAATTTCCTTCTTTAATAGCCATAGCCGAATGCTCCATCCATCCATCAAAGTTAAAAATTTTGCATGGTCTAAGTAAGAACCATGATAATTAACCTAAAACAAGCTAAAATTTCACAACTTTAACACAATATACTAACCTTATTAAGCATTCAAATGGCCGAAAGTCCTTTGCCCCTATTCCTTCCTTCACATTCGGCTTAGAAGAAACAAAGATGAACACTTAGTTTTCTTCACCCATTTCCCCCCTTCTCAAGCTTCAAGTGACCGAATGTTTTCCCCAATTCTTTCTTCAATCCGGCCAAGAAGATAAAGATGATGCTTTGTCTTCATTACTTTTCTTTTTATTCTTTCTTTAATCTATTTCCTTTCTTTTGCATAAAATAATGGCCATTTAATTAAGATTTAATACATATTATATATATATGACCATCATGGCCGGCCACCACTTAAAATAAAAGGGGTATTTGACATGCAAGTACAACTATTTGCAACATGCATAAATGGGCCACCTTACATTAGCCTAGCACATTTCTAAATTTTCTCACATAAGTCCTATTTAATAAAATTTCACTTACAATTTACAAAATTCAACCATGAAATTTTAACACATGCATATATACATATTCTAGACAATAAATATCACATTCAAACATTTCGGTGACTCGGTTTAGCGGTCCCGAAACCACTTCCCGACTAGGGTCAATTTTGGGCTGTCACAACTCTCCCTCACTTAAGAAATTTTCGTCCTCGAAAATCTTACCAGTAAATAGGTTTGGATATCGTTCTTTCATCGAGCTCTCGGGTTCCCAGGTTGCTTCCTCGATCCCGTGTTTGAGCCACAACACCTTAACCAACGGAACTCTTTTATTTCGCAACTCTTTCACTTCACGAGTTAGGATACGAATCGGTTCTTCTTCATAGCTCATATCAGCCTGAATTTCAACCTCCGACGGACTAATTATGTGCGAAGGATCAGATCTATAGCGCCGAAGCATCGAAACATGAAAGACGTCGTGAATCTTTTCAAGTTCAGGGGGCAAAATCAATCTATATGCAACCGTCCCCACTCGTTCGGAAATTTCGTACGGCCCAATGAATCTCGGGCTCAACTTGCCTTTACGGCCAAATCTGAGTACCTTCTTCCAAGGTGACACTTTAAGAAACACTTTATCTCCCACCTGATATTCAATGTCCTTTCGTTTTAAATCCGCATACGATTTTTGACGATCTGTGGCTACCTTAAGACTTTCGCGGATTACCTTTACTTTTTGTTCGGCATCTTTAATCAAATCAACTCCGAAAATTTTACTTTCACCGAGCTCGGTCCAAAACAATGGCGTACGGCATTTACGACCGTACAAAGCCTCATAAGGTGCCATCTTAATACTTGATTGAAAACTATTGTTGTAAGCGAATTCAATCAAAGGTAGATACCGTTCCCATGAACTACTGAACTCGAGGATGCAACATCTCAACATATCCTCAAGTATCTGAATTATCCGCTCGGATTGACCATCGGTTTGGGGGTGAAAAGCGGTGCTAAAATGCAGCTTGGTACCCAAAGCTTCTTGCAATTTCTTCCAAAATCGTGAGGTAAATCTCGGATCTCTATCCGACACGATAGAAATAGGTACTCCATGTAATCTCACAATCTGAGAGACATACAATTCGGCTAGTTTATCCAATGAAAGATCCGTACGCACGGGGATAAAGTGAGCCGACTTAGTCAGTCTATCAACCACAACCCAAATTGCATCCTTCTTACTTGTTGACAATGGCAGTCCGGACACAAAGTCCATTGTGACTCGGTCCCATTTCCACTCGAGTATCATGATCAGCTGAAGTAACCCTGAAGGCACTTGATGTTCCGCTTTCACTTGTTGACATATTAAACATCTCGAAACAAAGTCGGAGATGTCTCGTTTCATACCATGCCACCAAAACCGACGTTTCAAGTCGTTGTACATTTTCGTGCTCCCCGGGTGAATTGACATTCGGCTACAATGGGCTTCGTTCAGAATCATCGGAATGAGTTCTGAATTCCTTGGAACACACAAACGACTTCTAAACCTCAAACAACCATCATCATCAATCTGAAACTCCGATTCCTTGTTCGGAACACACTCAGCTCGTTTTGCAACCAATTCATCATCGACTTTCTGAGCTTCACGAATTTGATGAGTCAATAATGGTTTGGCTTTTAATTCAGCTACTAACACATTGTCAGGTAGAACAGACAAGTGTACATTCATCGCTCGCAAAGCAAACAGCGATTTCCGGCTTAAGGCGTCCGCAACCACATTAGCCTTTCCCGGGTGGTAATCAATGACAAGCTCGTAATCTTTCAACAACTCAAGCCAACGTCTTTGTCGCAGATTCAAGTCTCGTTGAGTCATCAAATATTTGAGACTTTTGTGATCCGAAAACACATGGCACTTCTCGCCAAACAAATAATGTCGCCATATTTTCAATGCAAACACAATGGCGGCTAGTTCGAGATCATGGGTCGGATAATTTCTCTCGTGTGGCTTCAATTGTCTCGACGCATAGGCCACAACTCGACCTTCTTGCATCAATACGCAACCCAACCCAAGTAGGGATGCGTCACTATAAATGACAAACTCTTTACCCGATTCGGGTTGCACCAAAATTGGAGCTTCAGTCAGATGAGTTTTCAGTTGATCGAAGCTTTTCTGACATTTCTCCGTCCATTCGAACTTAACATCCTTCTAAAGTAGCTTCGTCATTGGTGTGGCTATCATCGAGAAACCTTTGACAAATCGTCGGTAATAACCGGCGAGCCCTAGAAAGCTCCGGACTTCGGTAACATTTCTCGGAGGCTTCCAGTTAAGTATGGCTGAAATTTTGCTCGGGTCAACTCGAATACCCGATGCGGATACCACATGACCCAAGAAGCTAACCTCTCTTAACCAGAACTCACACTTACTGAACTTAGCATATAATTGCTTATCCCGCAAAATTTGCAACACTTGCCTCAGATGCTCAGCATGTTCGGTCTCATCTCTTGAATAGACCAAGATGTCATCAATAAACACAACTATGAACCGATCCAAATACGGCCTGAAGATCCGATTCATCAAATCCATAAACACCGCAGGGGCATTAGTGAGCCCAAACGGCATCACTAAGAACTCGTAGTGACCGTACCTCGTTCTGAAAGCAGTTTTGGGTACGTCCGAATCTCGAATCCGCAACTGATAATAACCCGATCTCAAATCTATCTTTGAAAACACCGATGCTCCCTTTAATTGATCGAACAGATCATCAATACGTGGTAACGGATACTTATTCTTTATCGTCACTTTATTCAGTTGACGATAATCAATGCACAACCTCATGGTTCCGTCCTTCTTTTTCACGAACAATACTGGTGCACCCCAAGGTGAGAAACTCAGTCGAGCGAAACCTCTATCCGTCAATTCTTGCAACTGAGCTTTCAACTCTTTTAACTCGGTTAGTGCCATACGAAACGGAGCGATCGAAATTGGCGTAGTTCCAGGTACAAGCTCAATGCCAAACTCTACCTCCCGAACAGGTGGCAAACCCGGTAACTCTTCAGGAAAAACATCCGGGTATTCACAGACCACCGGCACCGATTCGGGTTTCTTTTCTAACTCCTTGTCATCAAGTACATACGCGAGGTATGCTTCGCACCCTTTCCTTACATATTTCTGGGCCAACATTGCTGATATTACAGCTGGCAACCCCCTTAAGTCCGCAGACTCAACTCGGATTATTTCGTTATTTGCGCACCTCAAATCGATAGTCTTGCTTTTGCAATTCACAACCGCATCATGCACGGTTAACCAATCCAAACCAAGAATAACATCAAACTCGTCGAACGGCAAAAGCATCAAATCGGCCGGAAAACAGGATTCTCGGATTATTAGAGGGCATCTCTTACACACTTTATCAACAAGTATGCATTGACCCAAAGGGTTTGATACTCGAATTACGAGCTCAGTAGACTCAACAGGTAGAGTCTTGCTGGTTGCTAAGGTTTCGCATACATATGAATGAGTAGAACCAGGGTCAATCAATGCAATCACATTAGTATCAAAGAGAGTGAAGGTACCAGTGATGACGTCGGGGGAGGATGCCTCCTCTCGTGCGCGAATGGCATATGCTCTAGCAGGAGTACGGTTCTCGGCTCGATCGGCCGTATCAGAGGCCCCCCTCTGACTACCACCCCTGCCTCCTAAAATTCTCGGTGGTCTACCTCTAGATGTCACTCCACTAGGTCTTGCACCTTGAATCTTATTCTTCTCATCCAGCTCCGTGCAATCTCTAATGAAGTGGTCCTTCGAACCGCATCCGTAACAGGCCCTGCTAGTAGACTTGCCCCAACATTCACCTAGGTGTCATCTTCCACATTGGGGACATTCAGGTTTCTCGTGACGATTATTGCCCACACTAGCTACCGAAGTAGCTCGGGAGCCCATCGATTGTCTTGCCCTGATGGAAATTCCCGCAGTCGCCCTCGACTTATTAATGTCCTCCCTGAACTTCTTTACAGCTGAGAACGGAGCTTTACCCGTCGATCTTTTACGATAATCTCTAGCTTCAAATTCAGCCTTCCTCTTCTCCTTTCCAAGTTCTTCCGCCTTGCAGGCTCGTTCGACTAGTGTTACGAATTCTTTTATTTCCAAAATACCCATTAGTAGCTTTAAATCTTCATTCAATCCTTCCTCGAATCTTTTGCACATAGCAACCTCATCAGCTACACACTCCCGGGCATACCTACTGAGTCTTACGAATTCATGTTCGTATTCAGATACAGTCATACGGCCTTGCTTGAGTTCCAAGAACTCCTTACGCTTCTGATCAATGAACCGTTGGCTAATAAATTTCTTCCGGAATTCCGTTTGAAAGAAGTCCCAAGTTACTCACTCGTTCGGGACTATGGAAATCAAGGTCCTCCACCAATAGTAGGCTGAGTCTCGCAACAAAGATACAGCACATTTTAGACATTCGTCGGGTGTGCATGACAATTCATCGAACACCCGAATGGTGTTATCAAGCCAGAACTCGGCCCTTTCGGCATCATCAGTTACTATGGCCTTGAACTCCTCGGCCCCACGCTTCCTAATCAAGTCTACAGGTGGCTTACTCAGCCTCACAGGATCAGCGACTGATGGCATTACAGGCTCTTGGGGTGGATTATTCAAATTTGGGAATTGTTGGACAGCCGGGTTGGTTCGGGCATATTGCGCGACCCACTCATTCATCATGGTAAAGAAGGCTTGTTTAGCCCCCTCACCTTGATTATTCGCAGATGACTGAGGTTCAACAGGTGACGTCCCTTGTGCAGGAGCAGCCGCTACGCTCTCAACGTCATCCGCTAGGGTTCTTTCTTCACCGGGATCCATTTACTAATCAAAACAAAAATATTTCAACCGTCAGAAGTCATCACCCTTTTAAACATTAACATTAAGGCATGTATAGCTAGACTCATACGTGCTATGGTAGTCCTAGAACCGACTAAACCATAGCTCTGATACCAATAAAATGTAACACCCCGAACCCGAAACCGACACCGGAGTCGAACACGAGGTGTTAACTGACTTTAACCCCTTACAAAATTTATTTTCCAGACACTGCCCAATCTGTGTACTAGTCGTTTTAAAAATCATATCTTGAGTTTCGTAACTCGAAAATCAGTTTCGTAATTTTTCCCAGAAACTAGACTCATGTGCCCATCTATGTATTTTTTTCTATAATTTTTGGTTGGGCCAATTAGTACAGTTTATTAGTCAAAGTCTCCCAAGTTGCAGGGGTCGACTACACTGACCTCTGCTCATTACGACTTGGATATCTCCCTGCACGGGGCTTCAATACTGATACCGTTTGTTTCTATGAAAACTAGACTCAGAGAGGAATCTGTACATATATGGTACGACCCCTAATTATCTCTGGTTAATTTGTAATGAATTTCCAAAGTCAGAGCAGGGAATCCAGAAACCGTTCTGGCCCTGTCCCACAATAATCTGATTATCACTTAATATACTGCCCATATGATCTTTTTGTTACTTCCTCATGAAAGTAGACTCATCGAGCTTCGATTACATAATTTATTCATCAATTAATTCAACTCCTACTATTTTTAGTGATTTTTCAATCTCATGACACTGCTGCTGCCAGCATCTGTTACGAAAGTAACTAGGTCCATCTCATGCCTACCCTTGATCCAACTCAATCGAACATTCGTGCCATTTTCGCATGGCTTAAAGTTTACATGCCAAAATTCAAACACAACGTAATAGCTTATACATGCCAAAATGTTCTTCTAAGCCAACTAAGAAGAAAGTACCAAAACTTGCTATCCGGTGTGATGACTTCGATGACGGCCTGACCCCGCAAAAATAGATGAGTCCAAGCAACCTATAATGGGTGACAAGGAAACACCGAGTGAGTTTATAACTCAGTAAGTCATAAGCAATGCACTACCATCCATCAATAACATTATCACAAGAGGAAACAAAATGGAACGAGACAATTTACTCCATCCATACCGAACCATACCATAGTTCCTCCAACCTATCGATTCAATTTCATATCAATTCATGCATTCACAATCCATATACTCATCAATAGGACATTGCAGCATTTTCATAAATCAATTTATTTTCATTACAATCAAACGACTAAACGGCCTTTCACCCATCCTACGATAAATTCTATGTACGTGACTTCAAGTATAGTTGTCACATAGGTTCAACTTACCGAGCTCAACACCAAGTATAAGCATAGCACCTATTAGCCATGTACTCAAGACACTTACCCGATCCGCTGTCCGCGATCGACTCAATAGTGTCGCACACATAGTGTCCATAATGATTCACGAATGTATATTGAGCCCGCACACTCAGTGCTATATAATCAACTCGCACACTTAGTGCGACGTAATCAAATCGCACACTTAGTGCTACATAGTCAAACTCGCACACTTAGTGCCGCATGGTCAATTCGCACACTTAGTGCATCATATTCATTTCGCACACTTAGTGCAAAATAGTCAAATCGCACACTTAGTGCTGTACAATTTAATCCCGCGCACTTAGCGCCAATCTCATGGTCATAAATGGTTATCCCGCACGTTTAGTGCCGAGATCAACAACTCAGTACATCTTACCTCTTTTCTTTCATTCAACAATTTCATCATCACATACGTACATGCATATATATATATATGTATATTTATTCATTCCATTCAGCATCAATACATAAACATTATGACCATTGAAATAATACCAACTACATGCTTAATGACTTACCTCGTGTTGGGTAAGACGGTTCCAACTCGGCTACTCGATGACCTTTTCTTTGCCTTTGCTCGATTCACCTCCTTTAACTCCTTGAGCTAAATCAAACAAATTTAACTCATTAAAGTCTCATTTTGCTAGCTTATGGCCGAATATGACAAGGAGTTTGATGGGTCATATGGCCACCTTTTAGCTCAAGTACACAATGGTCATATGCATTTTTAATCACATCAAATGATTCAATACAATTCACTCGAACATCAAAAGAGAACCTCAAGGTACTTAGTCCATATACACCTTAGACATTAGAGTCACATATGTACGAATTCACGAATCGAATTCGACATATTAGCTAATTTTCCCTTTAGCCGAACCTTCTAAGTCAAGATAAAGCCATCAACATGCTTACCTTTGGCCGAACATACACATCAACTTAGGTGCTCATTTATGTGGCCGAACACACATGTCTATGTTAAGGCCGATTGCAACACTCAATACATCCTACAAGTATGGACACTTGCATTGACTAAACACCATTTCTATTATTTTTACTCCAAAGCCGAATGCCTCTCAAGCCCTAAGCTCATGATCCTTTCATCATTAAGCAAGTGTTATAGCACAACTAACATCCATTTTCAATTTGAACACCAACATAAAAATATTAAACATGAAAATCCATAGCCGAAACCTATACATGACATTACTCATTCCACCCATCGAAACAATATTTGTTCAAGACATCAAGCATTTTTATTTGGGTATTACATATATGAGCATTTAGAATTTATATTTTTAGCAAGATCAATTTCTTTCCTCAACACATTCTTCATCAAAACTTAAAGGAAGTAATCAAATTTCCTTCTTTAATAGACATAGCCGAATGCTCCATCCATCCATCAAAGTTAAAAATTTTGCATGGTCTAAGTAAGAACCATGATAATTAACCTAAAACAAGCTAAAATTTCACAACTTTAACACAATATACTAACCTTATTAAGCATTCAAATGGCCGAAAGTCCTTTGCCCCTATTCCTTCCTTCACATTCGGCTTAGAAGAAACAAAGATGAACACTTAGTTTTCTTCACCCATTTCCCCCCCTTCTCAAGCTTCAAGTGACCGAATGTTTGCCCCAATTCTTTCTTCAATCCGGCCAAGAAGACAAAGATGATGCTTTGTCTTCATTACTTTTCTTTTTATTCTTTCTTTAATCTATTTCCTTTCTTTTGCATAAAATAATGGCCATTTAATTAAGATTTAATACATATTATATATATATGACCATCATGGCCGGCCACCACTTAAAATAAAAGGGGTATTTGACATGCAAGTACAACTATTTGCAACATGCATAAATGGGCCACCTTACATTAGCCTAGCACATTTCTAAATTTTCTCACATAAGTCCTATTTAATAAAATTTCACTTACAATTTACAAGATTCAACCATGAAATTTTAACACATGCATATATACGTATTCTAGACAATAAATATCACATTCAAACATTTCGGTGACTCGGTTTAGCGGTCCCGAAACCACTTCCCGACTAGGGTCAATTTTGGGCTGTCACACTTGCCCTCTAGCTTTATTTCCAATACTCGATCTCGCCAATCCAAGAATATCATCCATTCTTAATTCAGGAAGTTTCACTTCTCTCCCTATCTTATTTTTGTATTCTAGTATCTACCTTTGTACATTGAGGGCAATGTACATCTTAAGTGTAGGGGTTTTTATTTTATTATCAGAAAAATCCCTGAATGACTACCTTGTGCTCTTGAAAAGCTCCCATATTATATTTAGGATAAATTTTGATTGATTTATGATTTTTGTTGATATATCTTGAATTAAAACATAGGCATTAATGCATTTATTGTTTAAACCTCAAAACATTAGAGAATCAAGCATGATAAGTTGATTTGTAAGAATTTAAAATCTTAGGTTGTTTCTCCAAAGTTTAGGTATTACTTTGAGTTGGAATTCAGAAGTTTTAAACATCAAAAAGCCATAATTTTTGTGAGATTTTTGAGCCTTTTGAGCATCTATTCATTCTTTCATGCTCCCTTTTATTATTGCTTTGAGTGTGTCAGTATTGAACTGTTATTCTAGAACTTGCTTGATTATGCATGTTGAGACCACACCGTTTGATTTGATATGTCAAAATGATTAAGGCACTTAGGATTAACCCACTCATGCCATGAAAAGCCTACCTCCATGATTAACCCCTAGTAAACCCCCTTGAGCCTAACAACCCATTTCTTATATTACCCTTAATATTAACCCTTAACCCATTATTGTTGAAATCCCCTAAATTAATTTGATCCCCATCTTTTGTCGAGATTGGATTTGAAATAGTTGCTTAGCTAAGTTTTATTCTACTTTGTATTTAACTTGTTCTTAAAAATAATGTATACATCTTAATAGTAGTAATCGTCTGAGCTAAAGAAGTCAAATTCCATATTTTGAGAAAAGCTCTGTTGTACACAATTGATGACTAGCTATTTTTCTAGTTAAGTAATTTTTCAACTCATTCTCGATTCTAACCCTTTCTTTCACCTTGTGACCACACCCCCTAACCAAGCCTCATTACAACCCTCTAAAGACCTTTTGATTGATGTATCATCTTAAATTATAGTGGTGGAGATTTGATTTTCATGCAAGCCTATGGTAATGACTTTTCATTATTGACTATTGAGTGCTTCATTTATTATCCTTAAACACATTGAGTGATTTGACTGAATCTTTAGTGAGGATGTGAAACTCTGTGATATTCTGAATCAAAGGTAATTACTTAGATGAGGGAAGACACCTATGTTTGCATGATTAAATACTCAACTTGGAATGTTTGAAACTTTTATGTTCTTTTAGTTGAATTCCCAATGTATGATTACCTATGGATTATTTTGAGATATTATCGATAGAAATTATAAGTTGAGAAGAATTTATTTTGATTATGAGTTGAGAATTTTGCTTGAAGACAAGCAAATGCTTAAGTGTGGGGGTATTTGATAAACCGTAATTTATACATATTTTTACCCCATGTTTAACGCATTTTATGGATGATTTCCCATTAGAATTGGTGAATTCGATGCTCCTAATGCTTTAATTTCATATTTTATACTTAGAAGAGTATAGGAGAGCGAAAGGAACGAGAAACAGGCCACAACCGGAGAAAATGGGCCAAAGTACGAAACCAACACAGCCTAGACCTTCTTACACGGGCAGAACACACGGTAGTGTCAATTTGGCAGGGTCGAGCACAGCTTGAAGTAATCACACACGGGCGTGTCCCTGTCGAACCCAAGTTGAGCCCAATTCAGAAAAGGCTAGTTTTGAGGGCTTTTAGGCATTCCAAAGCCTCTAAATACACCCTATAAGAAGAAGAAAATGAGGCACAAAATAGGGAGTAAGGAATTACTCCAAGAAAGCCAATTGACCTATCTCAGAAGCCGGATTCACCAACAAGACTGAAGATCTCTCCTCAATTTCCCCTTCAGGAGTATTGGGTTTTCTTTATGTTTTGTATTTGTTATTCTTCTGAGATGTTTTTCTATTTAGTTATGAACTAAATCCCCTAAATACCTAAGGGGAATGAAACCTAAGACGAATCTTGTTATTATTTTCTGAATTGTATGATATATATTTAACTTGTTCTTAATTATGTGTTCTTAATTCTTGTTTAGATATCCCAAGATACTGATTCAAGATAAGCTCTTATTCAGAGGAGGAATAGACCCTGTCTAAGAGTACATTTGTAACACCCCGAGCCCGAGACTGTTGCCGGAGTCGAACACGAGGTGTTAACAGACTTAATTCATTTACTTACACAGTTTATTTTAAAATTTCCAGACAAGCTGGCTAACTGCATCACAGTCACTTTAAAAATCATATCTCGAGTTCCAAAACTTGGAAATCGATTCCGTAAATTTTTCCTGAAACTAGACTCATATATCCATCTATAAATTTTTTCTAGAATTTTTGGTCGGGCCAATTAGTACAGTTTATTAGTTAAAGTCTCCCCTGATTTAGGGTTCGACTACTCTGACCTTCATGCAATACGACTTAGATATCTCCCTGTACAGGGCTTCAATACTTATCCTGTTTGTTTCTAATGAAACTAGACTCAGAAAGGAATCGGTACATATAAAGAATGACTTCTAATTATCTCTAATTAATTTATGGTGAATTTCCAAAGTCAGAACAGGGGATCTAGAAAGTACTCTGGCCCTATTTCACAAAAACTTAAACATCTCATAAAATACAGCTCATATGGTCGTTTCGTTTCTTCCATGTGAAACTAGACTCATCAAGATTCGATTACATAATTTATTCATTATTACATTTCTACTATTTTTAGTGTTTTTTCAAACTCACACCACTGCTGCTGTCAGCATCTACTTTAAGGTAAATCTCTCCTATTTCATAGTTTCCATGATTCAACTAGCCATTTGACATACATAGCACCAAATATGATCGTGATTAACCATTCCAATGGCTAATCATTGCCAAGCATTTCCACACTTCTCATTAACCATATATATATACACAAAATGATTATAACGCTACGCTCAAAATATATAAGCCATTTTCGCATGGCCATCTGAATATATATACATTACCAAAAAGGTACTTAATTAACAACAAAGGTCAGTCCCATACATGCCACTATCGAAGTTCAACTAAAAAAAGATACCAAAAGGGCTTAGATAGTGTGGACGACTTCGACTTTGACAATCCCGAGTCTGATAGCTGACGAACAAAATCTATAAAACAGAGAATTAAAGAAACAGAATAAGCATTTAATGCTTAGTAAGTTTGAGTAATGAAATTATTTACGACCAAAGTATAGCGTTCATATGACTAAATGAATAATTGCATATATGCATGTTCTCAAAATCATACTTACTTCACGCTTCAACCATTATATTCATACACAGGGAATCAAACCTAACTAGAGGCTGGAAGTTCGTTAATCAATTGAGCGAATACTATTTAAAAGGAATCAATCTTTCCGATGCATATACGAAACATACCTTATCATTTGGATTTTATGAGCGTATTATTTGAAATTATTACAGCAAGATCGCTCACTTCCAAACCCAAGTACCTTCGGGATTTAGCCGGATATAGCAACTCGCACACATGCCTTCGGGTCTTAGCCTGGATATAGTCACTAGCACAAATGCCTTCGGGACTTAGCCCGGGTATATCAACTACTCGCACAAATGCCTTCGGGACTTCACCCGGATATAGTCACTAGCACAAATGCCTTCGGGACTTAGCCCGGATATGGTCACTAGCACAAATGCCTTCGGGACTTAGCCCAGATATCATCCGAATAATCATGCACATATATCAATAAATCATGACACATCTATATTTCATTTTCATAACTAGAATTGAAACACAAGACACTTATCAACCATTACCATTTTCGGCTCAATAGCCACATACAAAGAGCATGATTTTGATTTGCTTATTAACATGATCTCTATACGTATTCGGCTGCCCGTCATAAGTATAAATTAATCACCTCAATATATAATTCAAGTAGAATCATTATATCTCCATTTATTTGTTATGCTATATGTCATGACTTAATCAAATCATAAACTAAGTTCCATTACTCGAAACCTTACCTCGGATGTTGTCGAACGACTTCAACGGCTATTCAATTACTTTTTCCTTTCCTTTATCGGATTTAGTTCCCCTTTGCTCTTGAGCTTAATTTAACAAATAAATTGATTTAATCATCTTGAACATCAAGAGAAATTCAAGGTACTTAGCCCATATATATATTAGACATTAGAGTCATATATATGAAATCATGAATCAAATTCAACATTTTAGCTAATATTCTCCTTTAGCCGATTATCTAAGTCAAGATAGAATCATCAATATGCTTACCTATAGCCAAATATATGCAACACCAATCTATGTATTCATTCATGTGGTCGAGTATACATATTCCAATATGATATCATTTCCATTTCATTTAACACTTAACATTTACTACATATCAATTAACCCATTTTTATAATTACAAAACTCTTCATCTATTCATGCTCTCATATTCGGTTATCCATACCTATACTAACCATATAACTAAAAATTCTAAGTTTAAACACAATACAACATTTTAGCACCATGGCCGAACATTTCATGAAGTTGCTAAGACCCATCCTTTTCAAATTCTCACACACACTCACATCCAATCCTTTTTATTAAGCACTCAAACTCTATCATCTTCATACCTCATCAACACAACATCAAACACCAACCAAGAAAGACAACATCCATGGCCGAGTATCATCTCCATCAAATAGAAAAGATTTAAACCATGGGCTAGGTAGAATTCAAACTAACAACTAAAAATATGCATGAATTTCATGGAATAACATCAAACATACCTCTTCCTAATCATCAACCAACTGAACATGAAGTAAGAGAATTCTTTTCTTCTTCCTCCCTCAAGTCACGGCAATGGAGGAGCAAGGATGAAACAACTTTGGTTTCTCCTCCCACTCACCTCATGTTTTATTATTCTTAATTCATTATTTTATTTTGTAACAAAAAAATGTTAATAGAAAAATATATATTACCATTAATAGCCCATACCATGGCCGGCCACTATCCAAGATTTGGCTAATTTGACATGCAAGTACCCTCTTTTTTGACATCATGCACTATTAGATCCTTATAGATTAACCTATCACATTTCAGAAGTGTCACACCTAAGTCCTATTAACTAAATTCACATGCAATCGACTAAATCGAAGCTTAAAACTTTCACACATTCATATCCACATATTTTAGACAATAAATATTATATTCAAATACTTCGGTGATTCAGTTTAGCAGTCCTGAAACCGCTTTCCGACTAGGGTCAATTTAGGGCTGTCACAACATTTGTCATAATTAAGCGGAGTTGATTGCGCGCCTAGACATAGGGTGACAAGATTTTGCCGGATTAGGTAATAAGGGGATCCATAGATCGAGTTAATGCAACCCTAGGGTGTTAATTAGAGAACGGTCTCAATTATTCAATCTAGGGACTAGACGTTTTTAGTCTTGAATAGGAATAATAACATAACTTAGGGATCTCTACGGAACAAGTTAAATGAATAAATCGTCTGATTCAGAGCCAGAATAACAAGTACAGTCTAGGTGGATTTTTCCTTAGGTATTGTCTTAATTCAATCGATTTTCCCAAAAGCAATTCCTTAATTCCATTCTCTATGAATTCTTAGTTTAGATAATTAGTTAGTTAAAACAAAAACCTCTTTATTCTTAGGCTAGATAATAAAAAGACAGTCATTACTAGTACTTTTAGTTCCCTTAGGTTCGACAATCCGGTCTTGCTAAAACTATACTACTGTTCGATAGGTACACTTGCCTACATCGTGATAATATTAGTTTCAAGAACGATTAATTATAAATATTTAAAACCTATCATGAAATCACACGATCAGAGTTAAATTGCCATAAAACTTAAATTGGGTGTCTTTAAAGGGCAAATAGATCCTTAGACTATATCTTGGCCAACCATGTGACAAAGAAAGTCTAATGGTCAAGGTATTAGGTATGTGATGACATAATATGCAATAAAATAATACCTTAAAAGCCTAGTCATCATTTGTTTCCTCTATTCTTTCTTCTTGACCAAAAATATCAGCCATTAGAGAGGTTTTTGAAGCTTGAATTTTGAATATTTAGCCATTTAGTCTCTCCATATGTAAGTGATTTTGATGATTTTTCTTAATGATTTTTGTACTTTTAGAACCCTTGTAACATGAACTTTCAATTGAGGGGACTATTTTGCAAAATGGTTGAAAGTCTAAGGTTTTACCATGAGTGTGTTCATGTTGTTGTCTGAAATTTTATGTAAGAAAATGAATCATAGTGGTGAAATAAACAACTTTTGTGAAGAGATTTCTTATGGAAACCCTAAAAAGGACCATTTTGCATAAGTTGTAAAATAAGTGATAAATGTGTAAAATAATGGAGATTTTTGGGTTGCTATAAGAGTAAAAAGGGTTCGGCTAGGCTTAGGTCATGAAGAAATTTGATAAAAATTAATTTTTGAGGATAGGGGTAAAATGGTCATTTTACCCAATTATGATTTTTCGGGTGTCTAGATTAATAAGCTGATAAAACAAGTGAACCTTGTTATTATAGATCAAGAAATTAAAAATCTCAACCTAAATCGGGGGAAGGCCAAGTGAGTAGATTAGACCGACGAGTAGCCATATTTTGTAAGCCGAGGTAAGTTGTATGTAAATAATACAACTACTTTGTTATTATATGTGCTAAATTGATATAACATGAAATGCTTGATTGTGGAAATGAGAATGCATGATGATAATTGAGATAGTAGAATTCTCGTTTGAACTATAGGGAATGAATCAGATATTCATGCCATGACGTATGAGTTATTGTGAGCTAGTGTAAGACATGTCTAGGACATGCATCAGCCACATTATGAGAGCCAGTGTAAGACCATGTCTGGGACATGGCATCGGCATTAAGACTAGAGCTAGTGTAAGACATGTCTGGGACATGCATCGGCCTCGTAAAGTAAGCCAGTGTAAGACCATGTCTGGGACATGGCATCGGCACGTATAGAGGTGTCAGTGTAAGATCATGTCTTGGACATGGCATCGATACGGATATGCGAGAGCCAGTGTAAGACCATGTATGGGACATGGCATCGGCCTTGATGATGATAGTTAGTGTAAGACATGTCTCAAACATGGCATCGACTTGAGACATTAGCCAGTGTAAGACCATGTCTGGGACATGGCATCGGCATTATACCCTCTGTTTGAGGCTTAGTGAATATCTGATAATATTCCAAATAGTTCAACGGTGAGAGTTATAATTTAAGTTAAATGAGTAAAGTATAACTATGTTGTGAGTGCTACAGGTACCTATTTGAAATGTAAGAGATATGAACTCAATATATGCTATGTGATTTGTATTGGTTAGTGTTGTGTAAGTTGTGCTTATGCCTTCTTTTGTACTATGAGCATGTTGATGAATGGTAGAATTATTGTTATATTTAGTTGCATGCAACTTACTAAGCTTTATGCTTACTCCCTATCCTTACCATTTTCTTATAATGCCACCTAATTAGCTTGAGGATCATCAGACATCGGAAAAACCGATCACTCTATCAACCGAAGCACTTGGTATAGTTGGTTTTACTATTTTAATTATGGCATGTATTTTGATGTTTGTGCCATGTTAAATTGGCCAAATGTGTTGGCTTGGGATGAATCCCTTCATTTTGTACTAAGCCTTGGAATAGTGGCTAATGTTCATTATTGATATATGAAATGATGATATTTTCATGAATGAGATAATGCCTTTTGTGGTTGATTATACCTTGTATTCTTGAATAAATGTTGTTATATTATGTTTCAAGGTGGCAAAAGGGCTTGGTAGATAGCCCTATATTGTCCACACGGGCGTGTGTCAAAGTCATGTTTGACAGGTAGCCAGCCCCATGGGCATGTTGCCCGGCCGTGTGTCCCCTACACGTAAAATTTTCAAGTCTGTATGCATAGCAGTAAATACACGGGCAGAGACACGGCCATGTGTTTCAGCCGTGTGAAGGGCATGACCTAGCACACGAGCGTGTGCCTTGGCTGTGTGGCCCTTGAGAATTGCTGGCGTCAGAAATAGAATGTCCAGGTTTCTGTACACGGGCTAGGACATGGGCATGTCATGGCCGTGTGAGGACACGGGCCATGAACACGGGCGTGTTTCAGGCCATATGAAAACCTCTGTAGGTTCGAATTGGAAATTAATTCCAGACGGGTAAAGGACACGGGCCTATCCCTAAATTCTTAGGCCGTGTGAACCACACGGGCCATCAGTACAACCATGTTGATATGGTCACATGGGCGTGTTGCCCTTCTCACACGGGCTTGAGCCTCTGTGTCACGTGTTATTTCTCAAAGTTCTTAAAATGACTTGAATCGGTCCCAAATGGTTTCAAATGAATGTTTTGAGCCTCGTAGGCCCATATTAAGGAGTCTATGGTAAAGTTGGGAAAAGTTTCAAATTTGACCAATCCTTGTGACTAAGATAACGTGTGAATGTATGTGTTCAAATTAGGTAACGCCAAGTATTCCGTCCCGGCGTAGGGTACAAGTGTGAGGTGTTACAATCATATTCCTCACACTATTCAAAGCAATTAGCTTCAAACCCTAGTTACTTATTTTTTTCTCCTTGTCGTCTTCCTCAAATCCTAAAGAATCTCCCTAATGTAACACCCCTTACCCGTATTTGACACTGGGACAGGATTTTAGGCGTTACCTAACTTAAACGTAAGCAAAACATACAAAACCGAGCCATAAAATTTCATCCAATTCAAAACCATTTATACATATGCATATCGTCCCTATTACGGGCCTACGAGGCCCAAAACATACATTGGGAGTGGTTCGGGACTAAACTGAGAACTTTAAAAACATTTGGAAGACTTAGAAACTTTTTCATGGAAATAGGGTCACACGCTCGTGTGGGTAGGCCTGTGTCCTCAACGCGTGTAACTCTCTGCTTATGACATCATCAACACAATTAGAGTCACACGGCCAAGTCACATGCCCATGTGCTAGGCTGTGTGACGAATTAAATTCCAAAAATTAAGTGCAGACTTCACACGGCCTAGACATACGCCCATGTCCTAAGGTCGTGTCCATCACATGGCTAGGACACAAGGCTGTGTCTTTGCCTGTGTTTTTACCTAATTGGGGTGCAGGGGACACACGGCCAGATCACACACCTATGGGGCAGACTGTGTGTCACACATGACCTAGACATATGCCTGTGTGTCTACCCGTGTGGACAACTTTGAGGACATTTTCGAAGCCATTTGCCACCCTTAAATGCTCACTCACTTATACATTTTTGATGACATGCAACATAGCATATTTAGTCACTCAAATACTCACAATCATGATTAATCCAAGACTTTGTAATGTCAACATATCACATACTCAATCCATCATGCTTTCATACGGCATTCCACACCAATTTCATATTTATTCGTTCTTATAAACCTACCTTCAATCTACTCAATTATACCATAGTTATGGTCATTCCTATTAGTCCCAATTCATTCATTAAGCATATGTGTCATTCATCACATCCATTATCAACAAGCAGCCACCAGTCACATCACAAAGCCTAAACACATTGCATGCATGCATAAATAATTAGGGTTACAACCTGAGAAGCAATTATAAGCCACATCTCATGGCCTTATACAAAATGAATCATAATACCATCATGAGCCAATATGATTTGGCTATTCAAAATGACACATAACAAAATGACCAAGTCTCCTATACATGCCATACTCAAAATGTTGAGACTAACCATACCCAAATGACCAATTGATAGTGTGATCGAGTCTCCGACGTCCTTCGATCCCCGAGCTAGCTTGGCGACACTATAAGAAATGGAAAGGAAGGGAGTAAGCTTAAAGCTTAGTAAGTTTACATGCAAATAATAAGCAATATAAATCATACCATTAATATAAGGCGAAGTTTCATAAATGTCATTATGTCCCATAAGCACAACTTTCTCATATGCATTCTTACTACATGTTTATAGCATATCGAGTTCTTTACTCATGAGTTTTACGTACATACGTGTACCAACTAGTAGCACATTCTCATAGTTCCTCATCATCGACTTACTTGTCGGATAACTCATTGATTTACCCGTTGAACACTGGGAATACTATTGGATACACGGAAAGCTTGCACATAGTGCCTCATACGTAGCCACATGCTACCTCATATCACATATCACACATTGCTCGCTCTTGAGCTAATCCCAAGTCTGCTGACACAAGCTGACAGTCTGGACATAGCTACAAGGGCTGTTCACACAAGCTGACAAGTGCCCGCAACACATGCTTGGCTACCCAGCCATCGGTAGAACGTACAAGAATAGCACCCGGAATCACATAGCCACATATATACACATAATCTCATGAGCTCACAATCACATAGTTCCTAGTGACATGTCACATTGTATCCTAATTTATTCCTAAGGTTGAAACGGGATATTCTCAATGCCACATCTTCTTCAAACTTGTTCACAACGTCATTCTCATATACCATAATGTCGTTCATATACTCATCACAACAATTAAATATAGAAATTCATACATTGATAAGGCATTAAAACATGATACAACATTGCATTATTTACATATAAACTTACCTCGGTACAAAAATAGTAAAAAAGGATCTAATCATCGTACACCTTATTTTTCCCCCAATCAAGCTCTGTTCCTTGTTTTTCTTGCTCTATAATACCAAATTTAGCTTATTCAATACACACATCATTCAATTCACTCCATAACTCATATTTTGGAAAAACTACCTTTTTACCCCTAACTTTTCACATATTTACAACTTAGTCCCTAGGCTCGTAAAATGAAATGTGTCCATTTTCTTTGTCACCCAAGCCTAGCCGAACTTAACACATGCTCATAACAGCCCACATTTTCCTTCAAATCAGATTTTTACTACTCATTTTTACAACTTTTACAAAAAAGGTCCTTTTTAGGTATTTCCAGGAAAAATCACTTACTAAAAGTTGTCTAACATACATCAAACATTCATATTTATCAATTAAACATCAAAATACATGCATGTCACACATGGGTCAATTTTTAAATATGAACCCTAGCTCAAAATTAGGCTAAAAATTGGTAGATCGGTTGATGACAACTTCAAAAATGTAAAAAAAACATTAAAAACGGGGCTAGGATGCACTTACTATTGAACTTGAAAGTTGAAGAAAAACCCTAGCTATGGCCCTTCTAAATTTTGCCACACACAAGAAGAAGATGAGCCAATTTTTGCTTCATTTTTCCCTTTTTATTCTTTTATTAACCAAATGAAAAAAATGCTCTTAAGGCCTTTCTTTCAAATTTTTCCTATACATGTCCATTTTTATCCATAAAATTAGAAATTGGTCAAATTGTTATTTAAGACCCTCTAATTAAAATCCATGTCAATTTCATGCTCAAAGCTTCTAGAATATGTATTTTGTGACTTGTTCATTTTAGTCCTAATTATCAAATTGGACACTTATGTATAAAATTTCATCATTAAATTTTCACAAAAGGATACAATCATATCATAGACCTCATCATATCATAAAATAATTATTTCTACTTTTGATTTGTGGTCCCGAAACTACTATTCTGACTAGGCCCCAAATCAGAATGTTACACCTAAAATATCACTTTTTGTCGCAAAACCCTCTTATCACCACTGCAATCTTCTCACAAGAGCAACCCTATCTCTATCGCAAGCTTGTCACTACCACAACCTCCTTGCTACCATTCATTGTTGATTTCTTTTCCCTTCCTTTTGCCAAAATTCTGCTTATTTTTAGGGAAAAATCACCAGGTCTCACAAAAAAACTAAATCTTCCAAGACCTTTTGTCGAAAATCCAATTGTGATTCAAGATGAGGAAGTGAAAGAAAGGTTTGATTCCATCTTAAAAAATCAACCCATGATGTCAGAAAAAATTTCAACTTGGAGACTACTGATAAGATGGTTGTACCTTTTTCAATCAAAAGACAATTGAAGCTTTCAATTGGAACTATTTCTATGATGCATGATCATTGCCTGAAGAGGAATTAGTTTGAGAGCTCTATGCCAATTTAGCTGTGCCAGATGCTACAGAAGTTCTTGTTTGCAAAAAGAAGGTACCCTTTACTTCTAAGTTCATTAATGATTTATTTAATTTGTTTGATGTTGAATAAGATGAGTACTTTTCCATGATGAAAAATATAAATTGGGATTTTCTTTAACAAGTGCTTAACGTTGTTACAAATCTGGGATCCCAATGGATTATAAGAAAGTATGCCAGTCATTCTTGCCAAAGATAACATCTAAAATCAGTGGCTAAGGTATGGTTCTACTTTGTTTGATATAGCTTCATGCCTATCTCACATAATTCCACTATCTCAATGGAACGAATGCTTTTGTCATATGCTATTATAACAGAAAGGTCTATCAATGTTGGAAAAATTATTCTTAAAAAGGTCTACGATTTTGCTAGAAAAAAAGGCTAGAAGTGCCTACTTTTCATCATTGATTACTTCACTTTGCTTAAGGGCCCAAGTTAAATCAAAAGCAAACCTAAAGGGCGAGTATGTTCAAGGTTGCATCACAAGGCATGATCTTGAAAGGTTAGTAGAGAATGTTTATAAGTTAAACCCACCAATCGAACCAAAAACTGATGAGTTATCAAATAAATCTAAACCAAAAGTTGACTCAGTTAATAAGATAGAAGAACCAGGATCTGAAGAAGAACCGAACAATCTTAACCGATAAAGGAACCAAAAACTCTAAACCAAGTATGGAGTCAAATGCTGATGGGCCAGATGGACCAATTGTTGATCCTGATTTGAATATTTCTACTCTTAATTCTTCAAATACTATGAAGAAATTAGAATTTTTAATTATGATGGATATGTGGAAATTTATGCATAACCAACAACATGCTTATTGGAAATATCCGAAGATTAGAGATGATTCAATCAAGAATACTTTTAAGAATATCTCTAACGGTTTTGTTCCTGAGTTCTCAGATCATACCTTTGAGTCATGGAAGAAAGAGGACGATTATGTAAGAGAGAAAGAGGATGCAAAGGAAAAAGACAAAGGGGATAAATTAAATAAATAAAAGGGGGAATTTCTTGTCCTTAGTATTTATTTTTAGGCATTTATTTTTATCTCTTAGTTAGTATTTTGCTTTTGCATAATAAATAGGAAATTGCAAACATAAATAAAATAAGCTCAATGTCTCTTCAGTAGAAAAAAAAAGCTAAGTGATTTCATAAAAAGAATGAACATGTCTAGGATTAGATTATTAAGAAAGACTTGGCACTTAAGTAGTCCTTATGACTCAACTCTCTTTTCTTACAACCCTACCTTGTGTTCAATTTTCATTCATTACTTTATTTTCAAAATGAGGACATTGCTTCTTTTTAAAAAGGGGGTAAGGAAATATTTGCAGGAATTTTTAAATTTTTCAAGTATGTTTTAATCTTTTCACATGAGTATGCTGAAATAAATGAATGGTTAGAGAAAATATTTGTTCACAAGTTAGTTCAAATGCAAGCATTATTTCTAGTTTTATCTAAGTTTTTTTTATGTTATCTTGAGTTATGGAATTCTTGTATGTTCTCTAGTCTTATGTAGTACTTACCATGAAAATTTAATTTCCTTGGAAATAGGCATGCATAAAGGCTTAGTCTTGAGAATTGACTTAGTAAATTTCTCGACACAAAATCTTAGGAGGCATAAGAATCTAAATATGATATAGGCTTACGGTAATATGGTGTATGAGTTCGAAATAAGTTGGGGGTGTTCTAAAGACCTCTTCGAATGAAGGTTGTATTGTAAAAACATCCAAAGTTAGGGTTAAGACTACTAAACCTAAAAATTCATTTCTCTTTATCCCTACCTTTAGCTTAACCCCATTACAACTTTATAAAAGACCTATTGATTTGATAATTATGCCAACTACATTAGTGGAGAGAAATTGCTAAGTTCAACATATGAAGACCACTAAATAAACCTTATGATTATCTTGTCTAAATTGATAGGGAAAATGTATTGAATGGTGAATGCTACATATGACTTTAAAATGCATGCATATTATTACTCATGTTGGAATTTCCTTATACTTAGTGTAAAATTTTGGAATAGTATGTAACCCCTAACCAGTATCCACCGCCGGAATAGGGTTACGAAGCATTACCGGAGATTTTTGGAACATTTACATACATTTCATTTTATTCACTATTTATTTACCGAGATCATTCATAACGTCCCTTAAATGGACCTTCGAGGTCCAATACGAGCATTAGAATCGACTCGGGACTTAATCATAACCTCTAAGAATTTTTCGCGAAATTTTAAAACTTTTCCAAGGTGCAGGGCTCACACGCCAGTGTGACCTTGGGACACACCCGTGCTACAGGCCGTGTTTGACCCCGTGTAACTCTCTGACTTGTGTACAAGGCCAAGCCACACACCCGTATGCTAGGTCATATGGTTAATTAATTTAATTCGAAGTTAGATGCAGATTTCACATGGCAAAGACACATGCCCGTGTTCTAGGCCGTGTAGCACACATAGCTGAAACACACGCCTGTGTCTCTGCCCGTGTGCTCAATTCTGAGCATTCTGTTTCTCAAAACTAAGGTGCAGAGGACACACGGCCTAACTACATGCCCATGTACTCAGCCGTGTGTCACATACGGCCTAGACATACACCCATGTGTCTACCCATCTGGACAAAATAAAGCCATTTCCTAGCCTCATTTGTCACCCAAATTCACCATTTACAATCCAACCACTCCAAGCATTCAAATTAAGTAATTTCCATCATTCAACATGACATATCATTTCATGCATATATGTCTATAATCTTACCTTAGTTAAGTCTTCAATTTAGGCATAATTTGATCAGCTACTTAACATATATGTAGCTACCGTAGTTTGATGTTACAAGTATATTAAAACAACCCATTACTCGCCATTCCAATGGCTAGGTTACAAGCATCATTTACATTTCCATGCCAATATGGCCGATATAACCTATACATGCCATTACAACCATAATTGATTTACCATATTGTACAGACATGGGCCGATGGATAGTGTGAGTGATCTCTACCAAGCTTCCAATTCAACAAGCTTCTGATTCACTATAAAATAGGGAAATAAAACTAAGTAAGCATAAAATGCTTAGTAAGTTCGTATAACCTGGTACTTGACTGACCATTCATTCTATTTTGAGGTAACAATGTAAGTCATATTCAATCAATTTGACCTCAAGCCCTAGACATATCCTTATTTCCCTTGTTAGTCATATATTCCATAATATCATCAAACATATATGGGCTCAATAGCAATCAAGTTTCCATGCACATGCTTTTCACAAAATTTATTCATTTAACATGTATAAATAATCTCTTTATACTACAAGTAAAATTTCATAATAGTTCATTCAGATCATTTCATGTCAGAACTTTACTTATATTACTTGGAATATCAAGGTCACGATTAGTACAATCTAGGTGTACAAGTCTATAATCAAATATGTACATAATCATCAAATAAATTTCATGTACAATATCATCATTTCATATTTCCATATATCAATTATCACTTATTTTCATTTTCAAGTATTTCAAATCGATATGTGTAATAACTCATTTCTCATTCATATCTTCTCATGTCAAGAACCATTACCGGTTGAATTTATCTGAAATATCGATGGATACACAGGTGGTACACTCGTGGAGTACAAATCAGGATCCGTCAATTTCATATTCAATGGTACCCATAGGATACTATTTTAGAGAGTACACTTTCGAGCCATATATATATAAGCAACAGGATTACCAGTCCAGGCTAAATTCGTTTTATGACATATGCTCTAAAGAGCTTGATCTGGATTACCCGTCTAGGCTAAATCCAATACATAACATACGCAAAAGAGGACTTATATCAGGTTTACCCGTCTGGGCTAAATCCTTTCAGAAATGAGGACAATAGGATTACTCTTCTGAGTTAAATCCTGTCAGCAACAAATGCAGGACCTCATTCATTTAGAGAAATTGCATTTATCCATCGATTCTTCCTTTATTCAGATAGGATAGGATTTAAAATTTTTAAAGCATTAACAAGCATGTGATTATTTCATACATCTAAATCATACATGTAATTCAAATAGACACATTCCACATTCATTTCAAGCATATTAGTAACATATCTATTGTTTACCATTTATCGAGCATTTTCATTTATCGGGCTATAGCGAGTATGTGATCATTTCACATATTGATGGTATTTATACAATTCACAAACACAACATTAAATTCGAGCATAAAAGCATATACAATTTAGTTACACGAACTTACCTCGACAAATGTTCGTGTACATAAATCTATTAATCTGACATTTTCTTCCTGTCCTCGTTCTAGCTCCAAATTTGGTCTATCCGGATCTATACGAGTAAATTTTACATCAATTTCTCATATTTCATTCTCATTTAGACTCAATTTACATCCTAGGATTACCGTTTTGCCCCTAACTTTTCCATAAATTCCCATTTCGTACCTATGCTCGGAGAATAAAATTTGTGCAATTTACTTCCTATTCCAAGCCTAACCAAAATCCCATTACAAAATTTACAGCAAAAGTGTTCAAAAAAATTCAGCATTTTTCTTCAATTTCATAACTTTACATTTTAGTCCCTAAATCATGTTTTCATCAAAAATCACTTTGTAAAAGTTGTTTATCTATCAACAACCTTTCATTTTCTACCATAAATTTCTAATTTCCAGCATATTCATCCATGACCCAAATTTCATACCTTGATAACATTTCAAATTAATCCCCAAATAGATAGATTAGACTATCCCAGTTTAAAAAATATCAAAATTACTAAAAACGGGCCAAGGAAACTTACCCAATTTGGCCATGAAAGTTTCTTCTCTCTCTCTCCTAGGGTTCTTATGTATTTTTTTTAGGGAAGAAGATGATAAAATAAAATGATATTTCTTTTTTATCATCTTTTAATTAATTACATATTTTCACTTTCCAATTTAGTCCTTACCTTTTTTCTAAATTTACATGGATGAGTCACCAAAATATCTCCATACTTTTTATTAATGGTCTAATTACCATATAAGTACCTTAAGTTTTGAATTTCATAGCTATTTGATCCTTCTAGCTACTAGAATCCAACTTTTGTATTTTATGCGATTTGGTCCTTCCCGTTAATCGATAATATTTTCTTATCAAAATTTTCACGTGACACATCTATCATAATACGGGCCATATAATAAAATTAAAATAAATTTTATTTTTGGCTCAGATTTGTGGCCCCGATACCACTGTTCCGATTTCACCGAAATTTGGGTTGTTACATAGTGTTTGCATCCGAACTACTTAGCAATAAAAAGAGTTTGTGAGCATGTTTCTATTGATGCATGATTTAAACATATTGCAAGTTTGTTTTAGCAAAATTTTTGTTTGGCATGAAACATTACTCGGGACGACAAATTGATTAAATTTGGAGGGGTGTAAACTCTAAATTATATAGGTTTTTCTAGCAGTTTTTACCACTTTTTTACTTAAAAATAATACTAATCTCGAGTATTTGTAAATAAATTAATTGAATTTTGCTTATATTCTGATAATGGACATGAATTTATAAAATATGAAAATTTGTGCTTTATTATGTTAATTTTGTGTATAAATTAAATTATTTCATGTCATTTATTAATGTTCTATTTTTATTAATGCAGTGGGACCATGAAGTTGATTGAATAAAAAGCTTATTATAATTTTTACATGGACAAAAGAAATTCTACCCTACTTGGATGGAAAAACCATGCAAATTTTTGCATGATTTTATGCTTGAATCAAGCAACCAGCTAACCCTCCTTTCCACATATTAAGATTGGCCAAAGGTGGGAGAAATCTAAGGGATATTTGATGTCATATTTAGTAAACTCCTCCACCAACCTCAAGTATAAATACCCACTCCCATCTCACATTTCAATCATCCCTCATTCATCTTTTATTTAACATTTATCTTCCATTCTCTTATTCTCTCACTCCCTCTCTTCATTCCCACTCGTAACATCCCATATTTCCTTTCTTTCTTAGCCAACAAAACCTTAATAAGATCATCTCTTGGCATTACCTGTACCCAAGATCCGGACTGTAACGCCCCGCACTCGAGACCGTTGCCGGAGTCGAACACGAGTTGTTAATGAACTTAATTCATTTATTTACACAGTTCATTTTAAAATTTCCAGACAAGCTGGCTAACTGCGTCACTGTCACCTTAAAAATCATATCTCGAGTTCCAAAACTCGAAAACTGATTCCATAAATTTTCCCCGAAACTAGACTCATATATCCATCTACAGATTGTTTTCTAGAATTTTTGGTTGGGCCAATTAGTACAGTTTATTAGTTAAAGTCTCCCCTATTTCAGGGTTCGACTACTCTGACCTTCATGCATTACGACTTAGATATCTCCCTGTACAGGGCTTCAACACATATGCCATTTGTTTCTAATGAAACTAGACTCAAAAAGGAATCTGTACATATAAAGCATGACTTCCAATTATTCTGGTTAATTTATGGTAAATTTCCAAAGTCAGAACAGGGGATCCAGTAACCGTTCTGGCCCTATTTCACGAAAACTTAAACATCTCATAAAATACGGCTCATATGGTCGTTTCGCTTCTTCCATATGAAAATAGACTCATCAAGGTTCGATTACATGATTTAGTCATTATTTAATTACATTCATACTATTTTTAGTGAATTTTCAAACTCACATCACTGCTGCTGTCAACATCTATTTTAAGGTAAATTTCACCTATTTCATAGTTTCCATGATTCAACTAGCCATTTGACATACATAGCACCAAATATGATCGTGATTAACCATTCCAATGGCTAATCATTGCCAAGCATTTCCACACCTCTCAATAACCATATATATACAAAATGATTTTAATACTATGCTCAAAATATTTAAGCCATTTTCGCATGGCTATCCGAATATATACACATTACCAAAGGTACTTGATTAACAACAAAGGTTAGTCCTATACATGCCATTATCAACGTTTAACTAAAAGAACACCAAAAGGGCTTAGATAGTGTGGACGACTTCGACTTCGACAATCCCGAGTCCGATAGCTGACGAACAAAAATCTATAAAACAGAGAATTAAAGAAACGGAATAAGCATTTAATGCTTAGTAAGTTTTGAGTAACGAAATTATTTACGACTAAAGTATAACGTTCATATGACTAAATGAATAATTTCATAAATGCACATTCTCAAAATCATAATTTCTTCACGCTTCAACCAATATATTCATACATAGGGTATCAAACCTAACTAGAGACCAGAAGCTCGTTAATCAATTGAGCGAATACTATTTGAAAGGAATCAACCTTTCCGATGCATATACGAAACATACCTTATCGTTTGTATTTTATGAGCGTATTAATTGAAATTATTACAGCAAGATCGCTCACTTCCAAACCCAAGTATCTTCGGGATTTAGCCGGATATAGCAACTCGCACAAATGCCTTCGGGTCTTAGCCCGGATATAGTCACTAGCATGAATGCCTTCGGGACTTAGCCCGGATATAGTCACTAGCACAAATGCCTTCGGGACTTAGCCCGGGTATAGCAACTACTCGCACAAATGCCTTCGGGACTTAGCCCGAATATCATCCGAATAATCAAGCACATATACCAATAAATCATGAGACATCCATATTTCATTATCATAACTAGAATTCAAACACAAGACGCTTATCAACCATTACCATTTTCGGCTCAATAGCCACATACAAAGAGCATGATTTTGATTTGCTTTATAACATGATCTCTATACACGTTCGGCTACCCGTCATAGGTATAAACTAATCACCTCAATATACGATTCTAGTAGAATCATTATATCACCGTTTATTTGTTATGCTTATATGTCATGACTTAATCAAATCATAAACTAAGTTTCATTACTCGAAAACTTACCTCGGATGTTGTCAAACGATTTCAACGGCTATTCGATCACTTTTTCCTTTCCCTTATCCAACTTTGATCCTCTAAGCTCTTGAGCTAAATCAAACAATTTACTTCCCAATCAAACACAATCACACGGCATACATATACATTTTAGAACCATTCTTAACATATTTACTACTCATTTACAAACAAAATACTCATATCACATTTATAAAACTACAAGCCGAATATACCTATGTGTGACCATCCCAATTTAATCGATTTCTTGTTTTATGCACTACCACATATTCACACATATATATATTATGCCATTTACTCATAAACCCCATTATGCCGAATATTCATTAACCAATAGTCGCACACACTACTTATGTACAAAAATTTATCCACCCTAGCCTATAGTTCATTCGGCCATTCATCACTCAACCAAACAAAATTTCATAGCAAACTCCTATGACCTAGCACACACATATACTTACATCCCAATACTCATAACATTCAAAATCACATTTTAAGTAAATTATCTTAAGCAATGCCGAATCCTCAAGTGATTAAACATCAAATTTTTACTCAATTCCCAAACATATAAACAACATTTATTCATGACATCAAGCATCTTCATTTCAGCTATTACACATATATACACTAGCAATCAAATACTAACATTTGCACTTCACCTTAATAGCTAGCTTAGCAAACCTTAATTTAACATATAATTGTTCATAACACAATTAAAGCATCCTCTCCATTCCATCAATTCAAAACACATACATTGCCCAATAATATCCAAAATCATATTCGGCCTTAGTACTCAACTTGCTAGCCGATTTTTCTCCATCTAGCAACTAATGCACATATGTGCTCATTTGTTAGACTCTACTTCACCTAACTACCAAATTTTTTCTTTTCATCCAAATAACATGAACAACAACCATTTCTTGAACATTTTCTCTTAACCGATTACTCATGTTACCAACAAGATTCAAAATTTGGACATGGGCTAAGCAAGGAGCTTAATGACTAACTCAAAAAAAAAATGCTAGAAATCCAAGAATCATCCTTGAACTTACCTTGATTTAGCTAACCACCATAGCTGAATTTTTCCAAGCTTGTTCTCTCCTAGTCACGGCAATGAGGAGCAAAGATGAAAACTTTGGTTTCTCCTCCCATTTACCACATGTTTTATTATTCTTAATTCCTTATTTTATTTTGTAAACTAATAATGCTAATAGAAAATACATATTATCATCAATGACCCATACCATGGCCGGCCACTACTTATTATAAATAGAAATTTGACATGCAAACCCATCATTTTTATAACATGCATTAATTGGTCCTTATAGATTAACCTATCTCCTTTTAAAAGTGTCACACATAAGTCCTATTAATTAAATTCACATGCAATCGACTAAATCGAAGCTTAAAACTTTCACACATTCATATTCACATATTTTAGACAATAAATATCATATTCAAATACTTCGGTGACTCGGTTTAGCGGTCCCGAAACCACTTTCCGACTAGGGTCAATTTAGGGCTGTCACAACTCTCCCCCACTTAAGAAATTTTGTCCCCGAAAATCTTACCGGTAAATAGGTTTGGGTATCGTTCTTTCATAGAGTTCTCGGTTTCCCAAGTAGCTTCTTCGATCCCGTGTTTGCGCCATAACACCTTTACTAACGGAACCCTCTTGTTTCGCAACTCTTTCACTTCACGAGCTAGGATGCGAATCGGTTCTTCTTCATAACTCATATCGGCTTGAATTTCAACCTCGAAGGGATTTATTATGTGTGAAGGATCAGATCTGTAACGTCGAAGCATTGAGACACGAAAAACGTTGTGAATCTTCTCAAGGTCAGGGGGTAAAATCAATCTATATGCCACTGGGCCAACTCGTTCGGATATTTCATATGGCCCTATGAACCTCGGACTCAGTTTGCCCTTAGGGCCAAATCTGAGTATCTTTTTCCAAGGTGAAACTTTAAGAAACACTTTGTCTCCCACCTGATACTCAATATCTCTTCGTTTTAAATCCGCGTACGACTTCTGACAATCTGATGCTGCCTTCAGACTTTCACGAATTATTTTTACTTTCTGCTCAGCATCTTTAATCAAATCAACTCCGAAAATTTTACTTTCACCGAGCTCGTTCCAAAACAATGGTGTACGGCATTTACGACCGTACAAAGCCTCGTAAGGCGCCATCTTAGTACTTGATTGAAAACTATTGTTCTAAGCGAATTCAATCAAAGGTAAATACCGTTCCATGAACCACTAAACTCAAGGATGCAACATCTCAACATATCCTCAAGTATCTGAATTATCCGCTCGGATTGACCATCAGTTTGTGGATGAAAACCTGTGACAGCCCTAAAGCGACCCTAGTAGGAAAGTGGTTTCGGGACCGCTAAACCGAGTCACCAAATTATTTGAATATGATATTTATTGTCTAAAATAAATGTGTGAAAATTTTAAGCTTCGATTTAGTAAACTGCATGTGAATTTAGTCAATAGGACTTATGTGTGACATTTTTGAAATGTGATAGATCAAAACATAAGGACCTATTAGTGCATGTTGAAAAAGGGGGACTTGCATGTCAATTTTTCCACCCATCTAGTAGTGGCCGGCCATGACATTAGGATGGACAAAGGGTGATGGGAAAAACATGTCATAGACATGTTGTGTTGGTGCATCATGGGAGGAAACAATAAAATAAAGTTAGTAATAAAGAAATAGAAAAAAGAAAGAAGGTGTGTGATTGTTTCTCCCCCCTCCCCATTGCCATGAATGTAAGAAAGAAAACAAAAAAAAAGTGTCCATCTTTTTTTCATTTCTCTTGGCCGAATGTTCTAAGGAAGAAAGGAAACAAGTTGTGTTCTTTGGTTCTTCTTGGCCAGATTGAGAGGAGGAAGGAATGAGTGAAGCAATCGGTCATCTTAGGTCGATATTAAGGTAAGGAAGTTGATACTAGTTCTTGAAATCCTAGTTGATTTTGAGTGAGATATCAAGTTATTGTTAGTAACCCATGTTGAAATTGTGATTTTGGAATAAGTAAGGTTTTCGGCTATGGAGATTAATAAGGGTGATGGTTGTGTTTCATGCTAAATCTAGATGAACAATGGTAGTTGCTTACATCTTGATGATTATGAGTTTCTTTCTTGGTTCTACCTTAGATCCATGAAGTATATTTTTATTTGGTGTTGTTGGAAGTATCGGCCATGGTATATCCATAAGTGTGATTTATGCTTATTGCATGGTAGGTAAGATTTATGTTTTGGATATATGTTTAAATTTGGTTATAATCAAATTTGTGATTCGGATCTTGCACATATATATATGATTGCACATGATGTATTGGTATGACCTATATATTATCTCAAGGTATATACTTACACATGATGGTGCTTCGGTTATGGATTAAATGATGGATGCGTATTGAGTTATAATATGTAATGCATTAGTTAGTAAAATGTATGCCATTTATGTGTGGTATTAAGTATATAATCGGCCTCAACATAGACATGCATATTCGGCCATAGGAAGAAGATTGGTGTTGCATGTATTCAGTTAGAGGCAAGCATATTGATGCTTTTGTCTTGGCTTAGAAAATTTGGCCAAGGGGGAATATTAGCTAAAATGTTGAGTTTGATTCATGATTCCATATATATATGTGACTCTAATGCCTAAAGTATATATGGGCTAAGTACCTTGAGGTTTTCTTTTGATGTTCGAATGAATTGTATTAAATTGCTTGATGTGATTAAAAATGCATATGACCATTGTGTAGTTGAGCTAGAAGGTGGCCATATGACCAATCAAACTCCTTGTCATATTCGGCCATAAACTAGCATAATGAGACTTTAATAAGTTAAATTTGTTTGAATTAGCTCAAGAGCTTAGAGGACCACAGTTGGATAAGGGAAAGGAAAAAGTTATCGAATAGCCGCTGAAAACGTTCGACCACATCCGAGGTAAGTTCTTGAGTAATAGATCTTAAATTATGATTTGATTAGATCATGTTTTAAGCAAATCAAAATCATGCTCTTTGTGTGTGGCTATTGAGCCGAAATTGCAAGAGTGATAAGTGTCTTGTGTTTGAGTTTTGCTAATGAAAATGAAATACGAATGTGTCATGATTTATTGTTAAATGTGCATGGTTATTTGAATGATGTCCGGGCTAAGTCCCGAAGGCTTTGTGCTAAGTGACCATATCCGGACTAAGATCCGAAGGCATTTGTGCGAGATACTAATTCCGGGCTAAGCCCGAAGGCATTGGTACGAGTTACTAAATCCGGGTTAAGTCCCAAAGGCATTTGTGCGAGTTACTATAACCGGGCTATGTCCCGAAGGCATTTGAACGAGTAGCTATATCCGGTTAAATTCCGAAGGTACGTGATTTGGGAATGAATGATCTTGCTGTAAAAATTTCAGTTAATACGCTTGTAACATCCCAACATTGAGGTATGTTTCGTATGTGCTTTGAATTAGTTGAGCCCTTACAAATAAGTATTCACTCAGTTGATAAATGAGCTACCGGCCTTTGGCTAAGTTGATCTTTGTGTATGAATAAAAGGGTTGGTAATGTGAAGTAAGTATGATATTGAAAATTTGTGCATATGAAATTATCCGTTTAGCTACATGAATGCTATACTTTGGTTGTGTCTAAATTCTTTGCTCAAAACTTACTAAGCATTTAATGCTTACTCCATTTCTTTGATTCTCTGTTTTATAGATTTTGGTTCTTCAGCTATCGGACTCGGGATTTTGAAGTCGAAGTCGCCCACACTATCAAAGCTCCTTTTGGTATACTTTTGGTTGAATTTTGAAATGGCATGTATAGGACTACCCTTCTTGTTGTTGGTCATGTACCAATGGATTTTGTGTAAATTTGGATAGCCATGCGAAAATGGCTTATATACGTTTTTAGCATAGTACTATAATCGTTTTGTATGTTGATCACTAAGAGGCATGGAAACTATGAAATAGGTAAAGTCCACCTTAAAGGCAGATGCTGATAGCAGCAGTGATGTGGATGTGAAAAATCACTAAAAATAGTAGGAATGTAATTAAATAGTTAATAAATTATGTAAATGAACCTTGATGAATCTACTTTCATATGGAAGAAGCAAAACGGTCATATGAGTTGTATGTTAAGAGATATTTAGGTTTTCGTGAAACAGGGCCAGAACGGTTTCTGGATTCCCTGTTCCGACTTTGGAAATTCATTATAAATTAACCAGAGATAATTAGGAGTCATTCCATATATGTATAGATTCCTCTTTGAGTCTAGTTTCTATAGAAAGAAACTTAATCAGTATTGAAGCCCTGTACAGGGAGATATCCAAGTCGTAATGCCCAAAGGTCAGTGTAGTCGATCCCTGTAACATGGGAGACTTTGACTAATAAACTGTACTAATTGGCCCGACGAAAAATTCTAGAAAAAAAATTTTAGATGCATATATGAGTCTAGTTTCATGGAAAAATCACAAAACTTATTTTCAAGTTGTGAAACTCAAGATATGATTTTTAAGGTGACAGTGATGCAGTTAGCCAGCTTGCTTGGAAAATTTAAAATGGATTGTGCAAAGAAGTGATTTAAGTCTGCAAATCCCTCGTGTCCAACTCCGGCGACGGACTCGGGTACGGGGTGTTACAAAAGCGGTGCTAAAATTCAACTTGGTACCCAAACCTTCTTGCAATTTCTTCCAAAATCGCGAGGTGAACCTCGGATCTCTATCCGACACAATAGAAATAGGTACCCCGTGTAATCTTACAATCTGAGAAACATACAATTCAGCTAGTTTATCCAATGAAAAATCCGTACGTACGGGGATAAAGTGAGCCGACTTAGTCAGTCTATCAACAACAACCCAAATTGCATCTTTCTTACTTGCCGACAATGGCAACCCAGATACAAAATCCATCGTGACTCGATCCCATTTCCATTCAGGTATCATGATCGGCTGAGTAAACCTGTAGGTACTTCATGTTCCGCTTTCACTTGTTGACATATTAAACACCTCGAAACAAAATCGAAAATGTCTCGTTTCATACCATGCCACCAAAACTGACGTCTCAGATCGTTGTACATTTTCGTACTCCCCGGGTGAATTAACATTCGGCTACAATGAGCTTCGTTCAGAATCATCGAAATAAGTTCTGAATTTCTTGGAACACACAAACGACTTCTGAACCTCAAACAATCGTCATCATCAATTTGGAACTCTGATTCCATATTCGAAATGCATTCAGCCCGTTTTGCAACCAATTCATCATCGACTTTCTGAGCTTCACGAATTTGGTGAATCAACAATGGTTTGGCCTTTAATTCTGCTACTAACACATTGTCGGATAGAACAGACAGGTGTACATTCATCGCTCGTAAAGCAAACAATGATTTACGACTTAAAGCATCCGCAACCACATTAGCCTTTCCCAGGTGATAGTCAATGACAAGCTCATAATCTTTTAACAACTCGAGCCAACGTCTTTGTCGCAGATTCAAGTCTCTTTGAGTCATCAAATATTTGAGACTTTTGTGATCCAAATATACATGACACTTCTCACCAAATAAGTAATGTCGCCATCTTTTCAAAGCGAATACGATGGCAGCTAGTTCGAGATCATGGGTTGGATAATTTTTCTCATGTGGCTTCAATTGTCTCGACGCATAAGCTACAACTCGACCTTCTTGCATCAATACACAACCCAACCCAAGTAAGGATGCGTCACTGTAAATGACAAACTCTTTGCCTGGTTCAGGCTGCACTAGCACTGGAGCTTCAGTCAAGTAAGTTTTTAGTTGATCGAAACTTTTCTGACATTTTTCTGACCATTCGAACTTAACATCTTTCTGAAGTAGCTTCGTCATTGGTGTGGCTATCATCGAGAAACCCTTTACAAACCATCTGTAGTAACCGGCAAGTCCCAAAAAACTCCGAACCTCAGTAATATTTCTCGGGGGCTTCCAGTTAAGTATGGCTAAAATTTTTCTCGGATCAACTCGAATACCCGATGCAGATACCACATGTCCCAAAAAGCTAACTTCTCTCAACCAGAACTCACATTTACTGAACTTAGCATATAACTGCTTATCCCGTAAAACCTGTAACACTAACCCCAGGTGTTCAGCATGATCAGTTTCATTTCTCGAATAGACCAAAATATCATCAATAAACACAACTACAAACCGATCCAAAAACGGTCTGAAGATTCGATTCATCAAATCCATAAATACCGCTAGGGCATTAGTGAGCCCAAACGGCATCACTAAGAACTCGTAGTGACCGTATCTCGTTCTGAAAGCAGTTTTAGGTATATCCGAATCCCGAATTCGCAACTGATAATAACCCGATCTCAAATCTATCTTTGAAAATACTGAGGCTCCCTTTAGTTGATCAAACAAATCATCAATACGCGGTAACGGATATTTATTCTTTATTGTCACTTTATTCAGCTGACGATAGTCGATGCACAACCTCATGGTTCCGTCTTTCTTTTTCACAAACAATACTGGTGCACCCCAAGGTGAAAAACTCGGTCGAGCAAAACCTCTATCCGTCAACTCTTGCAACTGAGTTTTCAGTTCTTTTAATTCCGTTGGTGCCATACGATACGGAGCTATCGAAATCGGTGTAGTCACAGGTACAAGTTCGATGCCAAACTCTACCTCCCAAACAGGTGGTAACCCCGGTAATTCTTCGGGAAAAACATCCGGATATTCACAAACCACTGGTACCGATTCAAGCTTCTTTCCTGATTTTTCATTATCAAGCACGTAAGCAAGATACGCTTCACACCCCTTTCTCACATATTTTTGAGCTAACGTCGAGGATATTATTGTTGGCAATCCATTCAAGACAGTAGACTCAACTCAGATTATCTCATTATTTGTACACCTCAAATCAATAGTCTTGCTTTTGCAATTCACAACCGCATCATGCACGGTCAACCAATCCAAACCGAGAATAACATCAAATTCATCAAACGGTAAAAGCATCAAGTCCGCCGGAAAACGGGAACCTCGAATTACTAGGGGACATTTCTTACACACCTTATCAACAAGCACACAATGACCCAAGGGATTTGACACTCTAATAACGAACTCAGTAGACTTAACAGGTAAAGTCTTACTGGATGCTAAAGTCTCACATATATAAGAATGAGTAGAACCAGGGTCAATCAATGCTATCACATTAGTATCAAAGAGAGTGAATGTACTGGTAATAACATCAGGCGAAGAAGCATCCTCGCGTGCACGTATAGCATAAGCTCTGGCAGGAGCACGAGCCTCAGATCTGGTGGTAACATCTCTAGATCATCTCTGACCGCCACTAGTATTCCTCGCATTTTTAGATGGTCTACCTCGAGCAGTAGTAGCACCCGGTTTCCCACTCTGATTTACATTCTGTTCAGACAATCTCGGGCAATCTTTAATAAAGTGGTCAACTGATCCGCACTTGTAATAGGAGCGATCATGGAATCTACAACTCCCCGAATGCCATTTACCACAATACTGGCACTCTGTTCTGCCTCGGCGATCATTTCCAACACTGGCGACCGAAGTAACTCGTGTACTCACAGGGGGTCGATCACGGTCTCGTCTAGAAAAGCCTGACGTGTCTCTAGATCGGCCTAAATCATCTCTAAATTTCTTCGATGACAGTTGAAAGGGCTTTCCCGAAGATCTCTTACGAAACTCCTTTGCTCCCATATCAGCTTTTCTTTTCTCCTTACTGAGCTCTTCGGCTTTGCAAGCTCGCTCGACAAGTACCACAAATTCTCTGATTTCTAAAATGCCAACATACAGCTTTATATCATCGTTCAGTCCATCTTTGAAACGTTTACACATCACAGCTTCTAAAGAAATGCATTCTCGCGCGTACCGGCTAAGCCTTACAAACTTTCGTTCATAATCAGTAACCGACATGAAACCTTGTTTAAGTTCAAGAAATTCTTTTCGTTTTTGATCAATGAATCTCTGGCTGATATACTTTTTTTGAAACTCGGTTTGGAAAAACTCCCAAGTTACTTGCTCTCTGGGCACAACAGAAATCAACGTATTCCACCAATAGTAGGCAGAATCACATAGCAAGGAGATCATACACTTTAGGCATTCATCGGGTGTGCAAGATAGTTCATCAAGTACCCGAATAGTGTTGTCCAACCAAAATTCAGCTTGCTCGGCATCGTCGCTATCTGTAGCTTTAAATTGAGTAGCCCCGTGTTTTCGGATTCTATCAACTGGGGGCTTATTTAACCTTATCTGGTCAGTTACCGGAGGTATCGCAGGTGCAGGGGTTGTATTAGTCGGAAATGGGGGTTGTGGAACAGTCATATTAGTTCGAATGTATTGGTTGAACCAATCATTCATTACGCTATAAAAAGCCTGTCTAGCTTCGTCATTCTGATTACTAGCAATAGGTTGAGAGTCCACCGGCGCTGTCCCTTGTGCGGGAGCAGGCGCTACACTCTTAAGATCATCAGCTACCGCTCGGTTGGGATCGGGATCCATTACTATAAACAAACACATTTTTAACTGTCAGAAATCACCACACTATCAAATAGACACATAATGGCATGTATAGCTAGACCCGAACGTATTACGGTAGTCCTAGAATCGACTAAACCGTAGATCTGATACCAATAAAATTGTAACGCCCCACACCCGAGACCGTTGCCTGAGTCGAACACGAGGTGTTAACGAACTTAATTCATTTATTTACACAGTTCATTTTAAAATTTCCAGACAAGCTAGCTAACTGCTTCACTGTCACCTTAAAAATCATATCTCGAGTTCCAAAACTCGAAAACTGATTCCATAAATTTTCCCTGAAACTAGACTCACATATCCATCTACAGATTTTTTTCTAGAATTTTTGGTCAGGCCAATTAGTACAGTTTATTATTTAAATTCTTCCCTGTTTCAGGGTTCGACTACTCTGACCTTCATGCATTACGACTTAGATATCTCCCTGTACAGGGCTTCAACACATATGCCGTTTGTTTCTAATGAAACTAGACTCAAATAGGAATCTGTGCATATAAAGTATGACTTCTAATTATTTCTGGTTAATTTATGGTAAATTTCCAAAGTCAGAACAGGGACTAGGTACGAGGCATTACCGTACATAAACAGGGCACTTCCAGAAAATACGGGTTATCAAATTTCATTCCAATTTAAAACAAATCAAACAAAATCATATAGTCTCTATTATGAACCTACAATTTCCAAAACATACATTAAAGTGATCCGGGACTAAACCGAGAACTCAAGAAAATTTTAGAAAAATTTCTAGGTTTAAACCTCACACGCCCGTGTGGAGGCAATGCACACATTGGGACACGCCCGTGTCCCTTACTTGTGTTGAATTATTGGAATTTATTTTTCATTTCGAACCTATAGGGGTTTCACACGACTGAGCACACGCTCGTGTCCCTGGCCCGTGTCCCTCACATGGCCTAGACACGACTGTGTCCAAAAACCTAGACATTCTATTTCTGACGTCATCGTCCATCTAGGGGCACACAGCCAAGGCACACACCCGTGTGCTAGGTCGTGTCTTCCACATAGTTGAGACACACAGCCGTGTCTCTGCCCATGTGTTTACTACCATGCATACTGACCTAACATTTTAGGTGCAGGGGACACACGGCCGTACAACACGCCTATGGGGCTCACCGTGTGTCACACACGGCCTAGACACATGCCCGTGTGTTTGCCCATGTGGACCCTTTTGTAGGCTATATTCCAAGCCTTTGGTCACCCTAAAGCATCTATAGACACTTATAAACTTCAATGGTATGTAACATGGCCTAAAAATGTCCATAACCCACCTTGGCATAATCTTTACACGAGACCGTCGTCGGAGTCGAGCACGAGGCGTTACCAAACTTATCTTACTTGTTTAGGGCATTATTTTTTTTTACTTTTAAAAATTAATTCACTCACATTCATCCAATAAATCCATAAAACAGAACTTTGAGGCCCTACAACGTGCAATTGGAATGTTTTGGGAACAAACCAGGAACATTAAAAATTTTCCAATTACTTGCACAAATCAAAACAATTTATTTCACTATTCATAATAAAATTGTCCATCTGCGTACCAGTCACTAAATTAATTATAACTCGAGATAAAAAAACTCAAAATTTAAATCTATAAATTTTCTCTGAAACTAGACTCATATATCTTCTTACCATAATTTTCTCAGAATTTTTGGTTCGGCCAATGAGTACAGTTTATTCATTAAAAGTTCCCCTGTTTTGCAGTTCAGTGGACCTAATCTCTCTTCACTAGAAACCAATTATCTCATTATACAGAATTTGGATAATGTTTCTGTTTGTTTCTAATGAAAATTGGCTCACTAAGGAATCTAGACATATAAACTATGACTTATAGTTCTTTTTTTACAATTTCTAGTGATTTTCCAAATTTGGAACAAGGAATCACAAAGTCACTCTAAACCAGTCTTACAAAAATTTAAATATCTCAGAACATAGATTTCTTTTGCTTGCTCTATTTTTTCTTATGAAAATAAACTCAATAAGCTTTAATCCTATATCTCATTCACCATTTAATTCAATTTCTATAATTTTTAGTGATTTTTCAAAACCACGTCACTGCTGTTGTTTCCTAACTGTTCCATGGCCAACTCTTACTCCTTCATAATTTCTTTACATCAAACCTCATTTAGGCATACATAATACCAAAACATGTTCTTGTTTAGCTATATCATAAGCTAATAATTTCCGAGTATTCACATGTCATTCTTTAATCATATCATAAGGACATACACACTAAATAGCGAAGTCCCTATACGTGTCATAACTTAAAGTATTTCTTGTCATAAAATACCGAGATAGCTCGTTGATAGTGTGAGGCAATCTCCAACATCCTTACAATTTTCTAAGTTGGCTTTGCAATACTATAAAAAAGAGAAAAAAGAAAGGGAGTAAGCATAAATCTTAGAAGTTTGCATGTAAATAAATAACAACATTCTAATTGAATTATTAAGATAACCTGAACCTTTTGAACATGGACTTATCTTACCTTCCCTTCGGTACACTCTTTGAATTTTCCATTGAACCACTTGAAATACTAAGGATACACATGTACCTTTCCTTTTTAAACTTTCCATTGCCATGTCTTGACATGGTCTTACGTGGTATCCTTGCCTTATGAACTCACCATTGCCATGCCTTGGCATGGTCTTACATGGGATCTTTTCCTTATCATAGTTTATCAATGCCATGTCTTGACATGATCTTACATGATTTCCTTGCCTTGTAAAACTTACCAATGCCATGCCTTGGCATGGTCTTACTTGGTATTCCTAAACCATAATGTCATAACATTTGTAACCTACACATTCCTAAGGTTCAACTGGGACTTTTAAGTATCATTTCTCCGTCAATTCTTGTTTGAATCATCAAGGAATAAATTTACAAAATAAATATATAGATGCTGACAAATAACATCATTAATTATAAATAATAAAACATTGCATTTATTTACCGCAAACTTACCTCGATACAAAATATGATCAAATATTTTGATTTATTCCTCAACCTTTTTTTTCCTCAGTCTAACCTCCAATTTCATACTTCTTGATCTATAATAGCAAATTTAACTTATTTAATATTCACATTTATCAAAATAGTCCTTAACTCTAAATTTGGAAAAATTATGATTTTGCCCCTAAACTTTTGCATATTTATGCTTTTTCCCCAAAGCTCGGAAATGAAAATTTATACCTAATTCTTTTGTGTTATGACATGCTGATCATTTATTTACCTACGGCAACATCAAATTCCCACTCTAACATGTACTTATGAACATTAGGTATTTTTACCAATTATATCGTTTTACTCGTTTTCGCTTAAAATCGCTTAGCTCTAGTCGTTTAACATAATTTCAAGCTTCATATTCTACCATAAAACATCAAAATAAACACATTTCACCTATGGGTATTTTTCCAAATATGAACCCTAGTTTAAATTATTTCTAAAATAAGCTAAATCAAGTTACCGGAACTTCAAAAACATAAAGAACATTAAAAACGGGGCTTCGAATCACTTACTATGAAGCTTGGAAGCTTGACAAAACCCTAGCTATGAAGAACGCTTGAAATTTCGACTAATGAAAAAGATGGGCACATTTTGCCATCTTTTTCTGTTTTTTAATCTTTTAATTACCAAATGACTAAAATGCCCTTCATTAAAACTTTAGTAATTTTTATCTATATATGTCCATTTTTTTCCATGAAAACCTAATAGTCTAATTACCATTTAAGGACCTCTACTTCAATTATACTCTTCAATTTAATCCTTTAGCATCTAAAACTCATATTTATCAACTTTTGCAATTAAGCCCTAGTAGGTAAATTAAGCATGATATCTATAAAATTTTCCATTGATACTCTAACACAAGCATCTAATCACTCAGTAAATTATAAAAAAAATCGAAATAAACTTTTCTATCTCGAATTCATGGTTTCACAACTACTGTTTCGTTTAGGCCCTATTTTGGGATGTTACATTTCTCCCCCCTTTAAGGATTTCCGTCCTCGAAAATCTTACATGCAAAAAGATCTGGATACTATTTTCGTATAACCTCTTCAGGCTCCCATGTAGCCTCGTCTACCCCATGCCTATTCCATAATACTTTCAGAAGTGAAATACTTTTGTTCCTTAGTTGCTTGACCTCTCGAGCTAAAAACTTTACTGGTTCTTCACCATAAGTCATATTTTGCTGAATCTCAACCTCTATCTTTGAAATCACATGTGAAGGATTAGAAAGTTAATTTCCCTATCATGGACACATGGAACACATCATGAATCTTCTCTAACTTTGGGGGCAAAGCTAACTGATATGCTAATGGTCTAACTCTTTCAGTCACCTGAAACGGTCCAATAAAACGTAGAATTAGTTTGTCTTTCTTGCCAAATCTAAAGACTTTCTTCCATGGGGATACTTTCAAGAACACTTTGTCACCAACTTGATACTCAATCTCTTTTCTTTTCAAGTCTACATAAGACTTCTGTCTATCTGAAGCTGCTTCCAAGCAATCTCAAATAACTTTCACTTTCTCTTCAGTTTCTTTAACTAAATCAACCCCGTAAATCTGATTTTTTTAAGCTCTATCCAATACAAAGGTGTGATACATTTTCGTCCATACAAAGCTTCATAAGGTGCCATTTTCAAACTTGACTAGTAACTATTTTTATAAGCAAACTCTACCAACGGCAAATATTTCTCCCAACTACCTTGAAATTCTAAGACATAACATCTGAGCATATCCTCAAGTATCTGAATAACTCTCTCTGACTGACCATCGATGTAAAGCTGCACTAAAACTCTACTTTGTGCCCAAATCTTCCTGTAACTTCTTCCAAAACCGCAAAGTGAATCTCGAGTCTCCATCTAAAATAATCGATAATAGTACTCCATGTTGTAACATCCCCTTACCCGAGACCGTCGCCGGAGTCGAGCACGAGGCGTTAACATACTTAAATTATGACTTAAACAATTTCAAATAATTTATTTCACCTTTCGTAATAAATTGCCCATCTGCATCACAGTCGCTAAAAAAATCATATCTCAAGTTACAAAACTCAAAATTAAAATCTATAAATTTTCTATGAAACTATACTCATATATCTATTTACTATTTTTTTTCCAAAATTTTGGTTGGGCCAATTAGTACAGTTTATTAGTTAAAGTTTCCCCTATTTCAGTGTTTGACTACTCTGACCTCTGTTCACTACGAATCACTTTTCTCTCTGTACAGAATTTAGATGACTATACTGTTTGTTTCTCTTAAAATTAGACTCAATAAGGAATCTATACATATAAAGTATGACTCCTAATTATTTTTTTACAATGTCTAGTGAATTTCTAAAGTCAAAATAGGGGATTCAGAAATCGCTCTGACCCTATTCCACCAAAACTCAAATTTCTCATAAAATACAACTCATTTACCTATTTTGTTTCTTCCATATGAAAATTCACTTTCATATTTTATTCACCATCTAATTCTATCTCTACTATTTTTAGTGATTTTTCAAACTCACACCATTTCTGCTGTAAGATACTGTTTTATAGCAAATTTGACCTTTTTATGAATTTCCATGGATTAGATAGCACATTAAGCATACATAACACCAAATATGAACTTGATTAGCCATTCCAATGGCTAATCATTACCAAACATTTCATTACCACTCAATAGCCATATCATAAGATTATATACACAAAATGATTATAATGCTATACATGCCACACTCAAAATATACAAGCCACTATACCAAAACGGTCCACGAATAGTGTGAGTGAACCTCCGACAGTTCCCGATTTCCAAGCTGGCATGTCAAAACTACAAATAATGGAAAGGAAGGAGTAAGCATAAATGCTTAGTAAGTTCACATGTAAATAGCAAGTAACATAATCATGCAATCCAACATAAAATATCATTTGTATAAATATCACCAAGACATTCATGTTACATTTGCATTTACTATCTTACCACGATTTCATCACACCAAGTTCTCAACCCGAGGGTTTAAGCGCCTACCTGTCCAAATTTTCTCATTTACCACACTTACCAACATGTCACCTTCGTCTTAAGTATTCTCCTTATTCACTTAAGATTCACCCGTTGAATACATCGGAATATAATTTGGATACACGGATTGCATGCACATAAGTGCCATACTCACAGCTAGACAAACTCAATAGCATGCTAAAATTATGTAGCCAAGCTACCATGTAACCCGCCCATAAGTGAACTCAAACTCAACTCAACGAGCTCGGGCGTTCGTATCCATAAGTGAACTCAGACTCAACTCAACGAGCTCCGATGCCTAGTTACATCTCACGAAATCAAACTCAACTCAACAAGCTCGGAACTCAAATATCCTAGTGACATGTCACTTGTATCCTAATCTATTCCCAAGGTTCAAGCAGGATTTTCCTCAATCACACATCTTTGCTGTCTTCCACGGAATGTCGGAACCGATACTTGGTAGCATTTCATATTTATCAAGTAGCTCACATAATTTGCAAATTACTAAATAATAATCCACTAAGCATAATATTTCATGATAATAATCATCATATCATATAAATAACATTAAATTACTTAAAATGACAATTATGTTACTACATTTGCACATGAACTTCCCTCGGTACAAAATGTTAGAAATCGAGCCTATTCCTCGTAAACTTTATTTTTCCCTCATCACGACTCGAATCTTTCTTCTTTTGATCTAAAATAAAAAATTTAGCTTATTTAATACTCACATTTATTGAAATAGTCCTTGACTCATTTTCCCCTAAACTTTTACATATTTACACTTTTCCCCAAGGCTCAAAAATTAAACTTCACCTTATTTTCTTATGTTCTATGACATGCTGATCATTTTTTCCTTGTATGGCAACATCAAATTCTCACTCTAACATGTACTTATGAACATTAGGTATTTTTACCGATTTTGTCGTTTTACTCGTTTTCAGGTAAAATCGCTTAGAAAAAGTTCTTTAACACAATTTCAAGCTTCATATTCTACCATGAAACATCAAAATAAATGCATTTATCCTATGGGTATTTTTCGAAATATAAACCCTAGGTTAAATTATTGCTAGAATAAGCTTAATCAAGTTACCGGGACTCAAAAAACGTAAAGAACATTAAAAATGGGGCTAAAATGGACTTACAATCAAGCTTGGAAGCTTGAAAAACCCTAGCTATGTCTTCCTCATGTGAAATTCGGCCAAGGGGTCGAAAATGGACAAAAATTGGCTTTTAATTTTGTTTTTAATTCATTTTAATAACTAAATGACCAAAATGCCCTTAATTAAAAACTATGGTGTTTTATCTTCCTTTAGGTATTTTTGTCCAAGCTAGTATAATGGTCTAATTACTATCCAAGGGCCTCCACTTTAAAAAACCCATTACTCACAAGTACTTAGGGCACGTTTGGTTCGCTGTATTGGATTAGAGGCGTATTGGATTACAGGTGTATTGGGATTAGAGGTGTATTGGATTAGAGGTGTAATAGCTAATCCACTATTTGGTTGAATGTAATGGAATAGAGGCGTAATAGTAATCTTGTGTTTGGTTGAATGGAATAGAGGTGTAATAGCATAATGGAAAAAACTAAAATGACTAGAATACCCTTAGCATAAATTTATTTTGGTAAATGATTATTGTTATTGTTATTTAAATTATAATAAGATTATTATTATCAATAATAAATAATTTAATCATATTTAAACATAATTATTATTAAATTATTTTAATTAAAATATATAATTTAATAAAATTCTTAATAATTAATATTCTTATATTAATTTACTGAAATCATAATATATGATACTGTAAAATATAAATTAACATAATTATTATTAAATATATTTTAATTAAAAAATATAATTTAATAAAATTCTTAATAATTAATATTCTTATATTAATTTACTGAAATCATAATATATGATACTGTAAAATATAAATTAACATAATTATTATTAAATATATTTTAATTAAAATATATAATTTAATGAAATTCTTAATAATTAATATTCTTATATTAATTTACTGAAATCATAATATATGATACTGTAAAATATAAATTAACATAATTATTATTAAATATATTTTAATTAAACTATATAATTTAATAAAATTCTTAATAATTAATATTCTTATATTAATTTACTGAAATCATAATATATGATACTGTAAAATATAAATTAACATAATTATTATTAAATATATTTTAATTAAACTATATAATTTAATAAAATTCTTAATAATTAATATTCTTATATTAATTTACTGAAATCATAATATATGATACTGTAAAATATAAATTAACATAATTATTATTAAATATATAACTTGAAAATTATATTCTGCATAAACATAATTAACTTATACTAAGAAAAAGTTAGATGAAAATGAAATTGTACATCATAATCAATATGTTCAAAAGTTTTACAACATCAAAAAGTTTGAACATTGATATTTAATGGTGAGAAAGAAATCTTCTGACCCATTCCAATCGGGCAACAGAAGGTAAACTGAAGAAAACGATCATTTGAGTTGGATGATCGGGAATTTTACTCAAAGCATCATACCGCTGATCGTCGGTTAAACCTTCAATTGACCATAAGGCTGAATATAAATTTGAAGCTTGCTCTTCCATCTTTTCTTCAGACTTCTGCTGAACTACCACCTCGGAGGCAATACTCATACTGAATCTATCGCCAACGGCCTGGATTTTTTCCCCCAACAAGGTGGCAGCCTCCTCAAATGAAGCATACACATTATCACGAGCATCATATTTCTTTTTTCTCTTGTTTGAAGATGAGGAACCCCCTTGATCTCTATCTCCTCGCGGATTCATACCGGAAACATCCATGTCGTCTAAAGAGATGTCAGCTTCGCAGTCATAGAATGTGTTTCTCTCTTCATTCATATCTGTAGTACGATCATCCTCAGCATGTATTTCTTCAAGAACATCAGCAACTGTTTGAGCGTCTTTCCCAGTCGCCCGATCTCTTGCGTATATGGCAGTAAGCTGGTTGTAGTAAGGGAAAGAACGATGTCTGAACTGAGAGGCTTCTTTGTGACTCTGAAAAAAACGAGGAAATCATATTAGTTATAAGTTTTGTAAAAAAGCAAATAAATACTTGAAATACATTTTACCTTAACATAGGATTCCCAAACTGCATCTTCAGCAACAACGAGCTGCCTATGCTCGTCCCAACCAAAACCGCTGTTGTTTTGACCATTAAGCATGTCGTAGATGACTGACCATTCCCTTTTTAAGCACCTAATCCGAGATTCAATATTTGGTCTCGCCTTCAACATTGCTCCTGGTAAAGCCTTTTCTAGCATTTTCTCTAGCTCGTTCAAATAACCGGCTTTGAATCCGGTATCAGCATTAAATGTTCCTACATTGTGCAAATCCACCATGCAAGAAACCAAGGCTGCATCCTCTTCTGGAACCCATTTTTTCTTGCTTCCTCGAGAAGCTTGAGAAGAAGCACCCGTTGGTGGAACACCTGACATATTGTTCTTAAGGAAAAAAAAACAAATTAACATTATTTACTATTTTGAATATCATGAATCAAAAGGTGAACAATTTATAATATTATATCGGTAGTTCAATACTAATTTTAAATTTATAACACATGCTGAATGAAAAGATAATTAAATTATAATTCAACAAAGTTTAGTACAATACAGAATTTTAATCAAAGTCCACCAAAGTTTCATAAACTTTGTTGAATTAAAGGCAGACGGGCCATTATTGCACCATATTAAAATTAGAACTCAGTATCAATCCCCTCACACTTTAGAGTAGCAAATTTTTTAAAATAAATATCGTACAAGATATCTTTTTCAATTAATAAAATAGATAATTCATTAAATTTTTGTTGAGATGTTGTTAATCTTCAGTAAGATTTTATCAATTTTAATTTTTAGAACATTTTCCCCGTTGATGCAGCAAAAACATGAGTAATTAACATTAAGCGCATTTGAAAAAGGAACAAACTCTTTATGAATAATTATGTCAATTGAGTGTCATTTTATAATTTGATAATTTATTTAAAATAATATTATAATCAATTTGAATTAAATAAGGAATTTGAATATTATTAATTTAATAACAATTATATAAGCATCGAAATTGGAACTTGAGAGAATAACATCTATGTTCATATCTGAAATCTGAAATCTTTAGGAAAAGTAAGCTGCATATTTAGGAAAAGGATCCATTCATCTGAAATCTTCTTATGTTTCACGCTAGTTTTATAGGCTACTCATGAACCACATGATAAAAGAATGCGAAAAATTCACCAAAATCATGCAAATAATCTCAGTAACAGTATAAAAAATCAAATAATTTAATTGCAAAAAAACTTACAGTGACTCAGTGAATACAAGAGGCTCAGTGAATACAAGTGGCCGGAGGCGAAGCAAGCAAGGGAGGTTGGGACTGCACCATATTAAAATAAAAATACAATTTCAATAATAAAAATAGAAGAAGAAAAAGCGTAGAAATTGTAGCATGAATTACTTCTTCAACTATGTTTAGAAAAAATTATAAATAAGGACATACATTCTTAGTAAAAATACAATTTCGATATCCAGTTCAGCTAGCAATTATAAAGCATTCTCACAGCCAAAACAATGTCCAGAAATGCAAAAACAACACCATTGTAGATTTTTCATTTTTGATCGTGACAACAGATATACACGCCACTTTTGGGCATCTACTGCTCCTTACTCTGTAAATAAAATCTGGAGTGGCATTCAAAAGCAGGTTTTGAAGGGCCTTTCAAAGGTTTGCCAAAGCTTGTTCTTAGCACCAGGATTTAATTAAGTACATTTCTAAAATAAAAAGTGGTTAAAGAGTAATGAACCCCTTTTATTTTTTTCCTTTTAATTTTAGCCAAGCATTTCGGGATATTAATTGTTCTTATGTTCTTAGACACAATTTACTTATCCAGTTCAGCTAGCAATATACACATGACTAGAAAGCAAGAGGGCAAAGAAATTAAGTAAATTAACCTCAAAAAATGTACTCTTACAGGAATCGAAGCTTTTGAAGCTTGCCTAGAGTAGATGGAATGTGCCCGGTTAAAGTATTCCAAGATCCTCTGGGATTATACCAGATATGTTATTACTATAAAGCTCCCTGTCAAAAAAAATGGTAATCTTCAGCAAAAGAAGTTATGGAAAAACATAAAAGAAAATATTGAATAAATTCGTATCAAACACATTCGAAATCACTCCTAAGTTCAGAAAACATAGCCTTTATTATAAACAAAAAAAAAATATTCAGAAATTAGTTGAAAGTAGCAAATAATGAAGGATTTATGGTAAAAAGTTTGGTGAGAAAAGGTCCTGAAATGGTTAGAGAAGTATTCATTACTACTTCAACAACCAGCCACCAAATTTCATTATTATTATTATTTTACAAACAGAGCCCTGTTAGATGCTAATTTTAATTGCAAAATTGGATTAAAAGCTTGTTAGCTTTACATTTCATTTGGTAAACTATGTTACATTGTGTTCTAATGTTTGATTTTGTATGGATTGAGGTTCAGTATATAATTATTCCACTAACCCCCCCAACCTACCCATGGAAACGAAGATAAAAAAAATTAAACTTACAAAAGCAGCAAATTCTGAAAATAGAATAAATAATTTAAAGAAAATGGAAGGAAAAAAAACTGCAAAATTCAGTAAAAAAATAGAACAGATTAGATTACTGATAAGGAATTTATAAGGGAGCTTATACTGTATAATGTATTATAGTCAGTGACTTTTTCTTTTAAATTTTCTCACATTATTTAATATGTCTAATAAAGACAGGGCTCTACTTTTTATTGAACTCTACATGCTACAAATATAGATTATACCTTAAATGACCACTCACTCTTCAAATCCTCTACTAGTCTTCCTCAATCACACTACTGTTTATATCTAACCATTTTTCACCCCTTGACTTTGCCATAATTTCAAGAATATTAGCAGTAGCATTAATTACTCTACATTAGAAAATGAATAATATATAGAACAGCGAGAGAGAGAGAGGAGATATTATGGGAGTTGTGGGAAAGGACAATAAAAGGTTGACAGTGATGGTTGCTACTTAAGGTGGTGAGTCAGAGGACCACACTAGAATTGAAGAGCTTGAGGCTGCAGTGGTTGCTTTAAAAGCACATATGGTCATGACTGACTAGATGAGGGAAATTGAGATAGCCTAAAAATAGCTATCTAATGCTGTGAATAGCTTGGGTGATGAGAAAAGGAATGGCATTGGCATCATTAAACATAGGACTGAGGAAGTGATAAGCAACCTATGTGATGAGGCAAAGGATGTTACAAGCGTCACTAAATAGGGACTTGAGGAGCTTGAGGCTCAAGTGAATGTGCTTCAAATGGCTGTGAGACGAACGAGTTATTGCACAATAGACAAAGGTAAGCGTGCCAAGGTGCCAGAACTGTGAAACTATAAAGGAGCAAGGGATGACAAAGAACTCAAAATTTTCTTGTTCAGTATGGAGCGATATTTCAAGGTTGTGTACACTAACTAAGACGACGACAATGTGGTCATGGCCGTAATGTATATTGCGGGTGCTGCAAAGTTGTGGTGGTGTTCAAAATTTGTAAATGATGTGAAAATGAAGAGTGAAGGAGCTGTTAGAGCTAGAAGCAAAAAGGCATTGCTAAAGTATTCACATGGTTTAGGAGCTAAAGTATTCACATGGTTTATCGGTGAATCAGTTTCTAATTATAAAATCAGTTCCCCCTTTTCCTTTCCCAGCAGCCACTGCATCTATGCAAGCTGTAATTTAGAATCTTTAAATCAGAAACATCTCACTGAAGCTGGATAATCTTCCTAGCTTCCATTATTTCTCCCCAAATCAAGCGGATTTACATTCAAGTCTCTAATTCTTCTTGGTAAGCTTAAATTTAAAGGATAGTTAAAGTTTCTCTTTTTCTATTTATCCAAATCTCATGAAAATAAAGTAAAATAAAAATAATCATACTGCTAAATCCAATAGATATTCCAGTCGGATTCTATTGATTCTAATTAAAATTTATTAAAATTTCAATTTCAGTAACCTCCTAATTCCATTTTGTAAAGAAATGATAAATTTCCAATTAAGAAAAAAGGAGCTGGAAATTATTAATAAGAGACAGAATTAGACTTACAGAAGGTTTCCATCGAAGAAGCATTTCCTGAAGGAAAGGAAAGGGAAAAAAATCAGTAAATAAGGTGGGTTATCCATTTTTTGAATCGAAGAAACAATAGAAATTATAAGAAATCGAAATAACAAAAGAAAAGAAGAGAGTGGAACTACGAACGTGAAGCCATCATCCTTGAGCTCCCTTAAGAAACTGCGAGACCCCTCTCACGGATCGCCTGCAACGCACTCTTTACCACCGTTGTAAATTGTGTTGTAAAGAAAAAGAAAAGAAAAGGTTGTGAAGTAGCTAAACTGAAACAGAAGGAAGAAACAGAAGGAACAGCTAAACTGAAACAGAAAGAAGAAATAGAAGGAACGGCTAAGTTGTGAAGTAGCTAAACTGAAACAGAAGGAAGAAACAAAAGAAAAGGGGAAGCCAATCGGGGGTAAAACAAGGAGGGTAATCTAAAACAGCAGCTAAACTGAGCAAAAGGGTGGGATTACAAATCCGTGAATTTTGAGGATTAGGTCAGTATTGGATTAGACCTGTAATAAGAATACCCTCAACCAAACAAAGTATTAAAGGGGTATTAAGTGGGACCCACTGATTAGAGGTGTATTGGCTATGCCAATACACCCAACCAAACAAGCTGTTAGTACCTTTGTTAACTAGAACACACATTTTACAACTTTTGCAATTTAGTCCTAAATATCAAATTGGACCCTCTATCGATAAAATTTCTAAACCAAATTTTCACACAATCATGAAATCATGCCATAGACCTTAAAATGATAATAACATAATTATTTCTATCTCAGATTTGTGGTCCCAAAACCACTATTCTGATTAGACCCTAATTCGGGATATTACAACTCTCCCCCATTAGGGATTTTTGTCCCCGAAAATCTTACCGGTAAACAGGTGTCGGTATTGATTCCTCATAGTTTCCTCGAGCTCTCATGTGGCCTCTTCTATCCCATGTTTTTGCCACAATACTTTCACGAGAGCGATACTTTTATTTCTTAGTTGCTTGACCTCCCGAGCTAAAATCTTAATCGGTTCTTCATTGTAATTCATATCTGGTTGTAGCTCAATTTTTGTTGGTGAAATTATATGTGAAGGATCCGAATGATACCGGCGTAACATAGATACGTGGAACACATCATGAATCTTCTCTAATTCGGGTGGTAATGCTAACCGATATGCTACCGGTGCAACTCTTTCAATTATCTCATACGGTCCGATAAAACATGGACTCAACTTGCCTTTCCGACCAAATCTAAGAACTTTCTTCCATGGAGACACTTTTAAAAATACCTTATCACTGACTTGAAACTCAATTTCTTTTCATTTCAAATCCGCGTAGGATTTCTGTCTATCTGAAGCAGCTTTCAAACAATCTCGAATCACTTTCACTTTTTCTTCAGTTTCTTTAATTAGATCAACTCTGTAAATCTGATTTTCTTTGAGTTCAGTCCAATACAATGGCATCTGACACTTACGACCGTACAATGCTTCAGAAGGTGCCATCTTCAAACTCGTCTGATAACTATTATTGTAGAGAAATTCTACCAACGGTAAGTATCTTTCCCAACTACCTTGGAATTCCAATACACAACATCTGAGCATGTCTTCAAGAATCTGAATTACTCTCTCTGATTGTCTATCAGTCTGTGGATGGAAGGAAGTGCTGAAATTTAACTTTGTACCTAATGCCTCTTGTAACTTTTGCCAAAACCGCGATGTAAATCTCAGATCTCTATCTGAAATGATCGACAAAGGTACTCCGTGAAGTCTAACAATCTCACTGATATACGATTAAGCCAACTTATTAAGAGAATAATCAGTACAACCGGAATAAAATGACTCGATTTAGTCAATCTGTTGACTATTACCTAGATGGCATCTTTCTTCCTCTGAGTTAAAAGTAACCCTGATACAAAATCCATATTAATTCGATCTCACTTCCACTCGAGAACCATGCTAGGCTGAAGTAGTCCCGAAGGCACTTGCTGTTCAACTTTCACTTGTTGACAAATTAAGCATTTCGATACGAACTCGGAGATATCTCTTTTCATTCCGTTCCACCAATACATTTTCTTCAAGTCATTATACATTTTTGTACTGCCCGGGTGAATTGACAAACAACCACTATGTGCTTCATGCAAGATCTTTTGAATCAACTCATCATTTTTCGGTACATAAATTCAATCTTTAAAAATCAAGCAACCATCAGAACTGATTTTGAAATCTGATCCTGTATCAGCCTCACATTGCTTCCTCTTGGCCTTCAAATCTTTGTCACTTTTCTGAGCTTCACAAATCTCTTGTAAAAACATCAGTCTTGTTCTCAACTCTGCTAGAATCAAACCATTGTTAGACACCGTCAACTGAGTATTCATAGCTCTCAAAGCAAAAAATGACTTTCTACTCAAAGCATCGGCAACCACATTCGCTTTCCCCGGATGGTAGTCATTCACAAGCTCGTAATCTTTCAATAATTCTAACCATCTCCACGATGTTCCAAAAATGGGTACTATCAGGTCGGGTGAATTCAATAATAGACGCCTGGTGGCATTCCAGCTTTCCTTCTCCTTTCAAGACCTATCCGAAAGAGAATCCAGTACTTCTCAGTTGTGAATATCTGAATAGGGCGAACCGCCCCGTGGATATCTTTGCTTCGGAACAAAACAATTAGAATAGAATTAGGCTCGGTCAACTGGAATGTGTATTATCCATATATTATCCATATAGGGGATCCTCCAGTTGAGAAGATCCATCGACCTGAAACGAAGAGAAAGGTCTATCTATTTTATTTAGTTATTCAGTTAAACCAATGATTCGTTATTGGAGCAGATAGCAACAACCATTTCATCCGACATGCGTATTTTTGATTTTCCAATGGATTTACATCTTTCATTAATGGAAATTTTTTGATGTAGTGAGTAATAGCTCTGGTCTCAAATTCACATCTTTTTGTGACATCAAGTACTTGAGACTTTTGTAGTCAGTATATACTCGGCACTTTTCACCATACAAATAATGTCACCAAATCTTCAAAGCAAACACTATAGCAGCCAATTCCAAATCATGAGTCGGATAATTCCTTTCGTGAGGTTTCAACTGCCTCGAAGCATAAGCCACCACTTTTCCTTCTTGCATAAGTACACATCCCAAGCCATCTAGAAAAGCATCACTATACACCACAAATTCTTTACCTGACTCAGGTTGTACTAACACTGGTGCCTCAGTCAATAATTTTTTCAATTTCTCAAAGCTTTGTTGACATTCTTCCGTCCATTCAAATTTAACATCCTTTTGGAGTAGTCTGGTCATAGGAGTAGCAATTATAGAAAATCCATTTACAAACCATCGATAATAACCAGATAGACCCAAGAAACTTCTAACTTCAGTTACATTCTTTGGCAATTTCCAATCAACAATAGCTAAAATTTTACTGGGATCAACCCGTATACCATCACCTGAAACAATATGACCAAAAAATCCAACTTCTCGAAGCCAAAATTCACTCTTACTAAATTTGGCATACAACTGCTTATCTCTCAAAGTTTGCAAAACTATCCTCAAGTGCTCAGCATGCTCTATCTCATCTTTCGAATAAATTAAGATATCATCAATAAATACCACAACAAACTTGTCCAAGTATGGCCAAAATATGCGATTCATTAAATCCATAAACAAGCAGGAGCATTTGTCAAACCGAATGGCATAACTAAAAATTCATAATGGTCGTACCTTGTTCTAAAAGTAGTTTTAGGCACATCTGACTCTTTTACTCGCAGCTAGTAATATCCAAACCTCAAGTAAATCTTTGAAAACCATGTTGCTCCTTTCAGCTGATCAAACAAATCGTCAATTCTCAACAACGGATACTTGTTCTTGATTATTACGTTATTTAACTGCCGATAGTCTACACACAATCTCATAGAACTATCCTTCTTTTTCACAAATAATATGGGAGCCCACAAGGCGAAAAACTCGGTCTCCCAAAGCCTTTGTCAGTCAACTCTTGCAACTGTGACTTTAATTCTTTCAACTCAAGAATTCCCACAAAAACTTTGATATCTTCATTAATTCCGTCTTCAAATCGTCTGCACATTTTAGCCTCTGAAGGAATACATTGTCTAGCATACTTACTCAACCGAACGAACTCCCTTTCACACTCAGTAACTGTCATGTTTCCTTGTTTCAACTCGAGAAACTTTTTACGCTTTTTTTCAACAAATCTTTCACTGATGTATTTCTTCCGAAATTCTTCTTGAAAAAACTCCCAAGTCACTTTCTCTTTCGGTACCACTGAAATCAATGTCTTCCACCAATAATAGGCTGAATCTCTCAACAAGAATATAGCACATTTTAAGCACTCTTCAGGTGTACAAGACAATTCATCAAATGCCCTAATAGAATTCTCAAGCCAAAATTCTACTTTCTCGGCATCATCATCAATATTTTCCCTGAATTCTTCAGCCCCTTGCTTGCGAATTCTGTCAACTGGGGTTCTATAAAATTTCATCAGATCCATACCTTGAGGCATCGGGGGTATAGGTTGAGGAATCGGGGGAGGTGGGGGAGGTTGTTGAGCATTCGGGTTCGTACGAACGAACTCGGTGTACCATGCATTCATCATCTAGAGAAAGGCTTCCTGAGCCTTTTCTCCTCCTCCTTCACTAATAATAGGAGGTCGGTTTTCAGTCGGCACCACCCTTTCAGTAGGAGTTGGCGCATTGCTCTCTACATCATTGGCCATAGCTGGACCGGGATCCATTTACTATAAAAAAATTATTTTAAAGGTCAGAAGTCGTCACACTATCACAATATATATATGGCATGTATAGCAAAACCCGTGCATACGCCACGTTAGTCCGAGAACCGACTAAATCGTAGCTCTGATACCACCAAATCTAACATCCTTTTACCTGAGATTGTCGCCGAAGTCGAGCACAAGGCGTTAACAAACTTAAATTATCACTTAAACAATTTGAAACAATTTATTTCACCTTTCATAATAAACTGTCCATCTGCATCACAGTCACTAAAAAATATCATATCTCGAGTTACAAAACTCAAAATTAAAATCTGTAAATTTTAACTAAAACTATACTCATATATCTATTTACAAATTTTTTTTCCAAAATTTTTGGTTAGGCCAATTAGTACAGTTTATTAGTTAAAGTTTCCCCTATTTCAGTGTTCGACTGTTCTAACCTCTGTTCACTACGAATCACTTTTCTCTCTGTAAAAAATTTAGATGACTATTCCGTTTATATCTCTTAAATTTAGACTCAATAAGGAATTTATAAATATAAATTTTGACTCCTAATTATTTTTGTACACGTTTTAGTGAATTTTTAAATTCAGAATAAGGGATTCGGAAATTGCTCTGACCCTATTCCACCAAAACTCAAATTTCTCATAAAATACAACTCATTTACCTATTTTGTTTCTTCCATATGAAGATAGACTCAATAATTTTCAATTTCATATTTTATTCACCATTTAATTCTATCTCTACTATTTTTAATGATTTTTCAAACTCAAGTCATTTCTGCTGCAAGATACTATTTTATAGCAAATTTCACCTTTTTATGAATTTCCATGGATTAGATAGCACATTAAGCATACATAACACCAAATGTGAACTTGATTAGTCATTCCAATGGCTAATCATTACCAAACATTTCCTTACCACTCAATATCCATATCATAAGATTATATACACAAAATGATTATAATGTTATACATGCCATACTCAAAATATACAAGCCACTATACCAAAATGGTCCACGGATAGTGTGAGCGAACCTCCGACCGTTCCCGATTTTAGAGCTGGCTTGTCAAAACTACAAAGAATGGAAAGGAAGGAGTAAGCATAAATGCTTAGTACGTTTATGTAACACCCCTAACCTGTATCCGTCGCCAGATTGGGATTACAAGGTATTACTTGAACGAAATATCTTTTTGTTTTAAAAAATATATATATACATGCACACACTTGGACTAACTTTTAAACCAAACAATTTATTAATATCACATAGCCGATTGAAACTTAGACACATTCTAGTATAATATTAAAACATATAAATTTTATAAGTCAATATCTAAAATTATATTACACAAAAAGTACACACCGAATAGACCTCATATAATAACATGCATTTATATTTATTAGTGCATAACATTTTATATCACAAAACACATCGTTATTTAATATATAACCGAAACACATTATCATAAACCATTTCCTCATATACATAAGATTTATATAAGTAAATATTGAATCGTAGATTTATCATACCCACTCCACATAGATTTATCTTATATCCGAATCTATAGTATATGATTATGTAACTTTCAAACAATCTCACATTACAATTTATACTTCATAAGGGTATGTCCTTAACTACTAACATATATATATTCGAAAACATGAACCACCCATACCAAGGCGTGAACATGTTAAAACAAACATATAGATGTTCGGATATAACTAAACTACTTTCAATGCCATATCACATATAACACATTAACCAATACAACAATTGAAATTCAAATAATCCATTCAATATGCAAAACAAAAATCGAATCAACCCACTTCACATATTCAAAATCATTAAACAAATTTGACACTCATAATAAATATCAAATATACTACTCCCCCATAACACATTGCCAATTAACCACAAAGAGCTTAATCATAATCCAACAAAATCTAATTTAAGCATAAAAGTTAAGCCATTTTCTCATGGCCTTTATGTACAATACTATCAAAACAACAAAATCTACCAAAATGCTATCCTATACATGCCATAATGTTAACTTAGAATTAACTAAGAAGGGATACCAAAACGTTGCAGACAGGTGTGATGACTTCGAAGATGGTCCCGAGAATGAAACGGGTCAAAAGGAAATCTAAATAAGAGACAAGAAAACACACCAAATGAGTTTTCAACCCAGTAAGTCGTAAGCCATGTTATGCAAACAATTAACTGAATATGTCGATCTAGAAACTAGAAAGTTCCATAGATCATCGAAATTATCAATTCAACTACTAGTCATGTCATACTATTAACTCAAAGTATCATATAACCGGATACCTTAATTCCTTCCTACAATATTTAACAACAATGAAATAGATGCATTCATGTACCTATGTTTCAATTTTCATGTCTCCAATTTCTTATTCGGACAATAGTTTTTGCCCTTCATTTAGTTCCTGCATTTATTTTATCAACAACCAATTTCGAACACGTAGTGCTCAAGCAAGGAAATTCGCACCCATAGTGCCATGTTAACCCGCACACATAGTGCCTTAGTAATTCACATACATATTGACATTCAAATCCGCACACATAGTGCCATATAAATCCGCACATATAGTGCCATATAAATTCGCACACATAGTGCCTTAGTAATTCACATACATATTGACATTCAAATCCGCACACATAGTGCCATATAAATCCACACATATAGTGCCATACAAATTCGCACACATAGTGCCTTAGTAATTCACATACATATTGACATTCAAATCCGCAAACATAGTGCCATACCAATTCACACACATAGTGCCATTCAAATTAGCACACATAGTGCCAAAGTCATTTCGTTTTAACAAAGTGATTTATTTAATTAACTAAGTATAATCGGTCACATGCCTTTCAATCAAAAGAATACATGAACGAGAGAAATTTCTTCACGATATGCATACACCAATTATGTATAGAATAACCAAGCTTAGTTGCTTATAGACTTACTTTGTGTTGGATGAAACGATTCCAATTGGCTACTCGATATTCTTTGCTTTGCCCTTGCTTGATTCCCCTCCTTTGGGTTCTTGAGCTAAAATAAATAAAGTAACTAATTTAATCACGTTGCTAGTTATTTATATCCCATAATATTAATGATTTTTTATCACAAGAACCACACGGTAAAATGTGATCTTTCTACCTTATGTTTTTAAGCTATTCGGCTATTGACCACCTAGGATCACGTTACTATTAATAATCCAATCATTACTTCAAATAAACACACATATATATTTTTGTACATACGGGAACCACCCTTGCTAATTTCTCACATATATAATTTAATGATTTCCACTACATCTTACAACCGTTATTGTTCAAGACATTAGAACTTCAACAAATGTTTATCTAATGCCTCAAGGCCGAATACATTATCACTATCAAAATAGCAATTACTCACCATTTGTCATTTAACACATAGTTTCATCTCATGAACACTTTGACCGAATTTTTCTAAACTAGCATAAGCTTCACATCTATTCATAACATCATCTAAATTCACATATATCCATTTATCTAGCTTCTTTTTCACCTTTCTACTATTTCTATCTAAAACATCAAAAGCGCCATCCTCCTAGCATTCATCCAATTTAACCGTATGCTCATTTTGTCACCTAATTAAGTAAAATATCAACATATGGGTTATAATAAAACATGGACTACTAACTATATTTTTATTTAATTTAATGGAATTAACATGAAACCCTACCTTAATCAACCCTTAGGATGGCCGAATGTCCTTGAGAGTTTCCCTCCTATTTCATTTAAGTTACGGCTTGCAAGAGGAAGAAGATGAATACTCTCTCTCTCCTTTCTTCTTTTATTCATCTTTTCCTATTAATTCATTTTTTTTATTTAGATTATTTTATCCATTTGCCAACATAAAATTATAATAAATTTAACTTAGTGGGAGAAACATCATTACTTGGCCGGCCATTAATGAATTTTGGGCATTTTGACATGCAAACCCAAGCTTTCCCACTTTGCAATTATTTGATCCTTACAATTTACCTATCATATTTTCTAAGTTTCTCAACTAAGTCATTTCAAGTAAAATTCACATTCATAAGACTAAATTAAAACATCAAATTTCCACACATGAACTATCACACATAGAAGATATGCAAATAAATTTTAAATAAATTTTATGACTCAATTTTGGGGCCCCGAGACCACATTTCGACTAGGGTCAAATTAGGGTTGTCACAGTTCATATGTAAATAGCAAGTAATATAATCATCCAATCCAACATAAAACATCATTTGTATAAATATCACCAAGACATTCATGTTACATTTGCATTTACTATCTTACCACGATTTCATCATACCGAGTTCTCAACCTGAGGGTTTAAGCGCATACCTGTCCAAATTTTCTCATTCACCACACTTACTAACATGTCACCTTCATCTTAAGTATTCTCCTTATTCACTTAAGATTCACTCATTGTACACATCAGAATATAATTTGGATACACGGATTGCATGCACATAAGTGCCATACTCGCAGCTAGACAAACTCAATAGCCTGCGAAAATTATGTAGCCAAGCTACCATGTAACCCGCCCATAAGCGAACTCGAACTCAACTCAACGAGCTCGGATGTTTAGTTACATCTCACGAACTCGGACTCAACTCAACGAGCTCGGAACTTAAATATCCTAGTGACATGTCACTTGTATCCTAATCTATTCCCAAGGTTCAAACGGGATTTTCCTCAATCACACATCTTTGCTGTCTTTCACGGAATGTCGGAACCGATACTTGGTAGCATTTCATATTTATCAAGTAGCTCAACTAATTTGCATATTACTAAATAATAATCGAAAAAGCATAATATTTCATGATAATAATCATCATATCATATAAATAACATTAAATTACTTAAAATGACAATTATGTTATTACATTTACACATGAACTTACTTTGGTACAAAATGTTAGAAATCAAGCCTATTCCTCATAAACTTTATTTTTCCCTCGATCACGGCTCGAATCTTGTTTCTCTTTATCTAAAATAACAAATTTAGCTTATTTAATACTCACATTTATTAAAATAGTTTGGAAAAATTACATTTTTTCCCTAAACTTTTACATATTTACACTTTTTCCCTAAGGCTCGTAAATTAAACTTCATCCTATTTTCTTATGTTTTATAACATGCTGATCATTTTTCCCTTCTATGGCAACATCAGATTCTCACTCTAACATGTACTTATGAACATTAGGTATTTTTACCAATTGTTGTTTTACTCGTTTTCACGTAGAATCACTTAGCAAAAGTTGTTCAACACAATTTCAAGCTTTATATTCTACCATAAAACATCAAAATAAACACATTTAACCTATGGGTATTTTTCCAAATATAAACCCTAGGTTAAATTATTGCTAGAATAAGCTTAATCAAGTTACCGGGACTCCAAAAACGTAAAGAACATTAAAAACGGGGCTAAAATGGACTTACAATCTAGCTTGGAAGCTTGAAAAACCCTAGATATGTCTTCCTCATGTGAAATTCGGCCAAGGGGTTGAAGATGGACAAAAATTGGCTTTTAATTTTGTTTTTAATTCATTTTAATAACTATATGACCAAAATGCCCTTAATTAAAAACTATTGTGTTTTGTCTTCCTTTAGGGATTTTTGTCCAAACTAGTATAATGGTCTAATTACTATCCAAAGGCCTCCACTTTAAAAAACCCATTACTCACAAGTACTTAGTACTTTTGTGAACTAGAGCACACATTTTGCAACTTTTGCTATTTAGTCCTAATTATCAAATTGGACCCTCTATCGATAAAATTTCTAAACGAAATTTTCACACAATCATGAAATCATGCCATAGACCTTAAAATGATAATAAAATAATTATTTCTATCTTGAATTTGTGGTCCTGAAACCACTATTCTGATTAGGTCCTAATTTGGGATATTACACATGTAGTCTGACTATCTCTGAAATATATAACTCGGCCAACTTGTCAAGTGAATAGTCCATACGAACTGGAATAAAATGAGCTGACTTCGTTAGCTTATTAATCACAACCCATACTGCATCTTTCTTTCTCGATGTCAACGGCAATCCTGTTACAAAATCCATGGCAACTCGTCTCATTTCCACTCAGGAACTAATATAGGCTGCAATAAACCTGAAGATACCTGATATTCAGCTTTTACTTGCTGACAGATCAAGCATCTAGAAACAAACTCTGAGATATCTCTCTTCATTGCTACCCACCAATACATTTTCTTCAAATCATTATACATCTTTATACTACCTAGATGAATGGACAAAGAATTGCTACGTGCGCCTCTGAAATCTTTCAAATAAGGTCATCGTTCTTTGGTATACATATCTAATTTCTAAACATTAAAAAACCGTCAGAACTGATCTAAAAATCTGACTCTATACCAGACTCACACTAAGCTCTTTTGGCTTGCAACTCACTGTCATATTTCTGAATTTCACAAATTTCTTCAAGAAACATTGGCTTAGCTCCTAATTCGGCTAAGATAGAACCATCATCCGATAAGGTTAAACTAGTGTTCGAAGATCTTAATGCAAATAAAGATTTTCTACTCAAAGCATCAGCAACTACGTTTGCCTTACCCAGGTGATAATCGATCACTAGTTCATAATCTTTAATCAACTCTAGCCATATTCTTTGCCTCAAGTTCAAATCTTTCTGAGTCATCAAGTATTTCAAATTTTTATGATCAGTAAATATTAGGCGCTTCTCACCATGCAAGTGATGTCTCCAGATTTTCAACGCAAATACAATGACAGCTAATTCTAAATCATGTATCGGATAATTTTTTCTCATGTGGCTTTAGCTATCTAGAGGCATAAGCAATTACCTTTCCTTCCTACATAAGTACACAGCCTAGTCCATTCAAGGACGTATCACTGTAAATCACAAACTCTTTACCCGGTTCTAGTTGTACTAAGACAGGAGCTTTAGTCAACAATGCCTTTAACTTGTCAAAACTCTACTGACACTTTTCAATCCATTCAAACTTGACATCTTTCTGTAGTAATCTTTTCAATTGAATAGCTATCATGGAAAATCCCTCTACAAATCGTCTATAATAACCAGCAAGACCAAGAAAATGCCTGACCTCTGATACATTCCTGGGAGGCTTCCAATCAAAAATGGCTAAAATCTTGCTCGGATCAACTCTAATACCTTCACCTGAGACTATATGTCCAAGAAAACCAACTTCTCGTAACCAAAACTCACTTTTTCTAAACTTGGCATAGAGCTAATTATCTCTCAAAGTCTTTAAAACTATTCTCAAATGCTCTGAACTCTCAGTCTTATTATGAGATTAAATCAAGATATCATCAATGAACACAACTACAAATTTATCCAAGTAAGGTCTGAAAATTCGATTCATTAAGTCTATGAAAATGGCAGGAGCATTAGTCAAGCCAAATGGCATCACAAGGAACTCATAATGGTCATACTTAGTCCGAAAAGCAGTCTTTAGAACATCTGACTCTTTAACTCACAACTGTTAATATTCGGATCTTAAATCTATCTTGGAGAACACAGTAGCTCCCTTCAATTGATCAAACAAATCATCAATTCTAGGTAGTGGATACTTGTTCTTAATAGTCACCTTGTTAAACTGCCGATAATCTATGCCTAATCTCATCGAACCATATTTCTTTTTCACAAAGAGCACTAGTGCACCCCATGGTGAACAACTAGGTCTTGCAAAGCCTTTCTTTGTTAGTTCCTGCAACTGAACTTTTAATTCTCTCAATTCCATTGGAGTTATTCTATAAGGAGCAATAGAAATAGGTGTTGTACCCGGAACCAAATACCAAACTCAACTTCTCTAATAGAAGGCAAACTTGGTAGTTCTTCAGGAAACACATCAGGAAACTCACATACCACAGGCACTGATTCAATTTTCAACTCTAGATCTTTAGTATTCAACACAAAAGTAAGATAAGCTTCATATCCTTTTCTCAAGCATTTCTGAGCAGACATAACATAAATCATGGCAATTGAACTATCCGACTCATCTGAATTAACCCAAAGAATTTCAACATTTTCGTATTTCAACTCAATAAATTTCTTCCCATAATTCACTATCACCTCATGCGCAGTCAACCAATCCATACCAAGAATCACATCAACTCATCAAATGGTAATAGCATGAGATCGACTGGAAAATAGTAACCTCTAATCACCAAAGGGAAATTTTTACATACTTTGTCTACTGATACATATTGACCCAATGGATTCGATACTTTAATCACAAATCCCGTAGACTCTATGGACATGTTCATCCTGGGCATCAATTTCATGCAAACAAAGGAATGGATCAAACCCGGATCAATCAAAACAATAACATTAACATCATGAAGAGAAAATGTACCCGCAATTACATCGGGGGAGGATGCCTCTTCACGAGCACGGATAGCATAGGTCCTTGCAGGTGCTCTAACATCTGGTCTCGCTGCTGAATCTCTAGATGCACCTCTACCTGCCCCTATTCCTGAACTTATCTGAGGTCTGCCTCTAATGGGGGCATTTCCTGATCTTACACTTGGTATTACTTCTCTTTTAATCATCTTAGGACACTCCCAAATGAAATGATCTGATGCACCACATCAGAAACAACCAGTCTCAGTTGCTCGACATTGACCTGGATGACGTCGACCACATTGAGGACACTCAGGTCTATCAGGCTAAATACTGCCAACACTCGCAATTAAAGTGGTCTGAGCTTTCTGACCCGTAAATCTTCTACTTCTGTTTCAGCTAGAATACCCTGCTGAAAAATTAGATCTCGTAGAGAACTCTCTAGGCCTCTTGGGTGTAGACTGAAATGACTTGCTTATCTGTCTTTTCTTCGTGTCTTGCATCTCAATTTCAGCTTTACCCTTTCCTTTCAACAACTCCTCTACCTTAGAAGCTCTTTCAACTAAAATGACGAACTCTTTTATTTCTAAAACACCGACTGACAGTCAAATATCATCATTGAGCCCATATTCAAATCTCTTGCACATAATAGCTTCAGTAGACACACACTCTCGAGCATAATTATTGAGTCTAAAAAATTCACGTTCATATTCAGTCACTGTCATCTTACCCTGCTTTAGTTCAAGGAATTCTTTTCTTTTCTGGTTGATGAACCTCTGACTAATGTATTTCTTACAGAACTCCTCCTGAAAGAAATCCCAAGTAACCCTCTTTTTTAGTATTACTGACACAAGTGTCTTCCACTAATGGTAGGCCGAGTCTCGTAAAAATGATACAACACACTTCATGCACTCTTCAGGTGTGCAAGATAACTCATCAAAGACCCTGATAGTATTCTCGAACCAAAATTCAGCTTTCTCTGCATCGTCATCTTTAGTAGCCCAAAACTCTTCGGCCCCCTGGTTTCTAATTTTATCAACTGGTGGCTTCTCTCTTCTGACTGTATCTGTGATTGGGGAAGCTACATGGGTAGTCTGAGGATCAAGAGGGGCTGGAGGCCTAACGGTAGGATTCGTACGAACGACCTCAGCAAACCATTCATTCATAGCTTGGAAGAAGGCTTCTCGAGCCCCTCCTCCCTGACTAACGGTAACTGGCCTTTCACTACTATCTGGTGGCACCGTCCCTTTTGGAGGAGCGGGCGCGTTATTTTCTACATCATCTGCACCAGCTTGTTTGGGATCCAAAACTATAAAAGAAAAACATTTTAAAGTCGTTAGGAGTCATCACATTATCAAAATATAAGTATGGCATGTATAACTAGACTTTTACTCATACTGAATATTCTAAGAACTAACTAAAACTCGGCTCTGATACCAATAAATGTAACACACCTTACTCGAGACTATCGTCGGAGTCGAGCACGAGGCATTACCAGACTTATCTTACTTGTTCGGGGCATATTTTTTTTACTTTTAAAAATTAATTCGCTCGCATTCATCCAATAAGTCCCTAAAAAGGGCCTTCGAGGCCCTAAAACATGCAATTGGAATAGTTCAGGGCCAAACTGGGAACATTAAAATTTATCCAATTACTAAATTAATTATAACTCGAGTTACGAAACTCAAAATTTAAATCCGTAAATTTTCCCTGAAACTACACTAATATATCTTCTTACCATAATTTTCCTAGAATTTTTGGTTTGGAAAATTAGTACATTTTATTCATTAAAGGTTCCCCTATTTTGCAATTTAGTGGACCTGACCTCTCTTCACTAAAAGTTAATTTTCTAATTATACAGAATTTTGATAACATTTCTATTTGTTTCTAATGAAAATAGACTCAATAAGGAATCTATAAATATAAACTATGATTTATAATTCTTTTTGTACAATTTCTAGTGATTTTCCAAAGTTGGAACAGGGGACCACAAAGTCACTCTGACCCAGCCTTACAAAAATTAAAATATCTTAATATAGACTTCCTTTGCTTGCTCTGTTTCTTTCCTATGAAAACAAACTCAATAAGATTTAATTTTATATCTCATTAACCATTTAATTCCATTTTTACAATTTTTAGTGTTTTTTCAAAACCATGTCACTGCTGTTTTTTCCTAACTGTTCCATGGCCAACTCTTACTCCTTCATAATTTCTTCGCATCAAACCTCATTTAGGCATACATAATGCCAAAACATGTCCTTGTTTAGCTATATCATAAGCTAATCATTACCAAGTATTCACATGCCATTTTTTAATCATATCATAAGGACATACACACAAAATAGCCAAGTCCCTATACATGCTGTAACTTAAAGTATTTCTAGTCATAAAATGCCGAGATAGCTCATTGATAGTGTGAGGCAATCTCCGACATCCTTACGATTTTTCGAGCTGGATTTACGATACTATAAAAAGGAGAGAAAAGAAAGGGAGTAAGCATAAAGCTTAGTAAGTTTTCATGTAAATAAATAACAACATTCTAAATGAAGTATCAAGATAACCTGAACCTTTCAAACATTGACTTATCTTACCTTCCCTTTGGTACACTCTTTGAATTTTCCGTTGAACCACTTGGAATACTAATGATACAGGGGTACCTTTCCTTTTTAAACTTACCATTTCCATTTCTTGACATGGTCTTACGTGGTATCCTTGCCTTATGAACTCACCATTGCCATGCTTTGGCGTGGTCTTACATGGGATCTTTGCCTTATCGTAGTTTATCAATGCCATGTCCTGACATGGTCTTACATGATTTCTTTTCCTTGCAAAACTTACCAATGCCATGCTTTGGCATGGTCTTACTTGGTATCCTTAAACCCTAAGGTCATGACATTTGTATCCTACACATTCTTAAGGTTCAACCGGGACTTTTAAGTATCATTTCTCCATCAATTCTTGCTTGAATCATCAAGGAATAAATTTGAAAAATAAATATATAGATGCTGAAAATAACATCATTAATTATAAATAATAAAACATTTCATTTTTTTACCGCAAACTTACCTCGATACAAAATATAATCAAATATTTTGATTTAGTCCTCAACCTTTTTCTTTCCTCGATCTAACCCTGAATTTCATTCTTCTTGATCTATAATAGCAAATTTAACTTATTTAATATTCACATTTATCAAAACAGTCCTTAACTCTAACTTTGGAAAAATTATGATTTTGCCCCTAAACTTTTTCATAGTTACACTTTTACCCCAAGGCTCGGAAATGAAACTTTATCCCTAATTCTTATGTTTTACGACATGCTGATCATTTATTTACCTACGGCAACATCAAATTCCCACTCTAACATGTACTTATGACCATTAGGTATTTTTACCGATTATGTCGTTTTACTTGTTTTCGCTTTAAATCGCTTAGCTCAAGTCGATTAACATGATTTCAAGCTTCATATTCTATCATAAAACATCAAAATAAAAACATTTTACCTATCATTATTTTTCCAAATATGAACCCTAGGTTAAATTATTGCTAGAATAAGCTAAATCAAGTTACCGAGACTTCAAAAACGTAAAGAACATTAAAAACAGGGCTTGGAATCACTTACTATGAAGCTTGGAAGCTTGACAAAATCCTAGAAATGAAGAACCGTTGAAATTTTGGCCTAATGAAGAAGATGGGCACATTTTACCATCTTTTTCCCTTTTTTAATCTTTTAATTACCAAATGACTAAAATACCCTTCATTAAAACTTTAGTTATTTTTATCTATGTATGTCCATTTTTTTCCATGCTAATGGTCTAATTACCATTTAAGGCCCTGTACTTCAATTATACTCTTCAATTTAATCCTTTAGCATCTAAAACTCATATTTATCAACTTTTGCAATTAAGCCCTAGTAGGTAAATTAAGTATGCTATCTATAAAATTTTCATCGATACTCTAACACATGCATCTAATCACTCAGTAAATTATAAAAATTAATTGGAATAAACTTTTCTATCTTGGATTCATGGTTTCATAACCACTATTCCGTTTAGGCCCTATTTTGGGATGTTACATTTTTCCCCCCTTTAGGGATTTTCGTCCTCGAAAATCTTACCTGTGAAAAGATTTGGATATTGTTTTCGCATAACCTCTTCATGCTCCCATGTAGCCTCGTCTACCCCATGTCTATTCCATAATACTTTTAGAAGTGCAATACTTCCGTTCCTTAGTTGCTTGACCTCTCGAGCTAAAATCTTTATCGGTTCTTCACCATAAGTCATATCTTGCTGAATCTCAACCTCCGTCTGTGAAATCACATGTGAAGGATCAGAACGGTAACGACGTAACATGGACACATGGAACACATCATGAATCTTCTCTAACTCTGGCAGCAAAGCTAACCAATATGCTAATGGTCCAACTCTTTCAGTCACCTCAAACGGTCCAATAAAACGTGGACTTAGTTTGCCTTTCTTGCCAAATCTAAAGACTTTCTTCCACGGGGATACTTTCAAGAACACTTTGTCACCAACTTGATACTCAATCTTTTTTCTTTTCAAGTCTGCATAAGACTTCTGTCTATCTGAAGCTGCCTTCAAGCAATCTCTGATAACTTTCACTTTCTCTTCAATTTTTTTAACTAATTAACCCCGTAAATTTGATTTTTTTTAAGCTCTGTCCAATACAAAGGTGTGAGACATTTACGTCCATACAAAGCTGCATAAGGTGCCATTTTCAAACTCGACTAGTAACTATTATTATAAGGAAGCTCTACCAATGGCAAATATTTCTCCCAACTACCTTGAAATTCTAAGACACAACATCTGAGCATATCCTCAAGTATCTGAATAAATCTTTCTGACTAAACACCAGTCTGAGGATGGAAAGCTGTACTAAAAATCAACTTTATGCCCAAAGCTTCCTGTAACTTCTTCCAAAACCGTGAAGTGAATCTTGGGTCTTTATCTGAAATAATCGATAATGGTACTCCATGTAGTCTGACTATCTCTGAAATATATAACTCAGCCAACTTGTCAAGTGAATAATCTATACGAATTAGAATAAAATGAGCCGACTTTGTTAGCTTATCAATCACGACCCATACTACATCTTTCTTTCTCGGTGTCAATGGCAATCCTGTCACAAAATCCATGGCAACTCAGGTTTACTTCGAGTTACTCGAACTTATCTGGGAATTACTTCGGGTTCGTATTTCGAATATTCCGAAACCTTTTGATTTCCATGGTCGACCTCCAGAATTGGTTCTTTGAGGACTATATCAATAAAAATAATTTATTAATACCTCACATTGTTCAATTTAGGCCTAAATTTCGCCCCCGAACAAAATGACCATTTTGCCCCTATTTTTTCACACTTTTACAATTTAGTCCCTAGGCTCGTATAATAAAATACATGAAATTTATAGGTTATCCAAGCCTAGCCGAATATTTTTCTTGCTTATAGCAGCCCACATTTTCTTTCATTTCACATTTTTCTACCCATTTTCACAACTTTTACAAAATGGTCTGTTAAGCTATTTCCATGAAAAACTAATTAGTAAAAGTTGCTTACCATCCTCTAAACTCTCATATTCCTCCACAAATCATCAAAACCCAAGCATCTCATGCATGGGTAAATTTCTAAACATGAACCCTAGCTTGAATTATGGGTAGAAATAGAGAGAGCTTGTTACGAGGATCTCAAAAATACAAAGAATGTTAAAAACGGGGCTAGGGAGTTTTTACTATTGAGCTTGAAAATGTTGAAAACCCTAGCTATGGAGACCCTTCAATTTTCGGCAGCGTGGAGAAGAAAAATGGCTAATTTTTGCTTTCATTTCCCCTTTTTATTTAGTTTATTACCAAATGACCAAAATGCCTTTCCTTAATAACTTTCAAAATTTTCCAAGCATGCCCATTTTTGTCCAAAAACTTAGAAATTGGGCAAGTTACTCTTTAAGACCTTCTAATTAATAATTCAAAGCAATTTCATACAAATTGCTTCTAGAACCAAAATTTTACAACTTATTTAATTTGGTCCCTAATACCAATTGGGCACTTTATACTTAGAACTTCTTCATGAAACTTTAACACATGCTTATTTTCATATCCTAGACCTCATACTAATCATAAAACAAATATTTTAATGTCAAATTTGTGGTCCGAAACCACTATTCTGACTAGGCCCAATTTTGGAATGTTACATTTCTCCACTTTAGGGACTTTCGTCCTCGAAAGTCTTACCAGTAAATAGGTTGGGATATTGACTTCTCATGACTTCTTCAGGTTCCCATGTAGCTTCTTCCACCCCATGTCTATTCCATAAGACTTTCACCAAGGCTATATTCTTATTCGTCAACTGTTTGACTACTCGAGCTAGAATGTTAACTGGTTCTTCACCAAAAGTCATGTCCGGTCTAATCTCAACTTTTGTCGGTGAAATCACATGTGAGGGGTCTGATCTATCTCTACGCAACATGGACACATGGAATACATCATAATTTTTTTCCAATTTGGAAGGCAACACTAATCAATAGGCTAACGGTCCAACTTTCTCAGTAATCTCATATGGTCCGATAAACCTCAGACTCAATTTGCCCTTTTGACCAAATCTCAAGACCTTTTTCCATGGAGACACTTTCAAGAATACTTTATCTCCGACTTGAAACTCAATCTATTTTCTCTTCAAATCAGCATATGACTTTTGCCTATCTGATGCTGCCTTTAAACAGTCCCATATCACTTTAACACTTTCTTCAGTTTCCTTGACTAAATCAACTCTAATATAGTGGAGTCCGGCACTCCCGGCCATATAATGCCAAATAAGGTGCCATTTTCAAACTCATATGGAAACTATTATTGTAAGCGAATTCTACCAATGGCAAGTATTTTTCCGAACTACCCTGAAATTCAAGGACGCAACACTGTAACATGTCTTGAGAATCTGAATCATCTACTCAGACTGACCAGCTGTCTGTGGGTAAAATGTCATACTAAAACTTAAATTTGTACCTAAGGCTTTTTGTAGTTTCTTCCAAAATCTTGAAGTGAATCTCGGGTCTCTATTTGAAATAATCAAAACGGTACCTCATGTAATCTCACAATCTCAGATATGTATAAGTCAGCCAATCTATCAAGAGAGTAATCTGTCCGTAATGGAATGAAGTAAGCCAACTTCGTTAGTCTATCAACTATAACCCATACAACATCTTTCTTTTTCGGAGTTACCGGTAATTTAGTCACAAAATCCATGGTAATCCTATCCCACTTCCATTCGGGTACCATCACAGGCTGTAACAAACCCGAAGGTACTTGGTGTTTAGCCTTGACCTATTGACATATCAAATATTTTGACACAAATTTAGAGATGTCTCTTTTCATGCCATTCCACCAGTACATTTTTCTTAAATCGTTGTACATCTTGGTACTTCCTAGATGAACAGATAGACGACTATCATGTGTCTCTTGTAAAATTTTCTGAATAAGTTCACTGTCTTTGGGTATACATACCCTATCCCGAAACATCAAACAATCATTAGAATCAACCCAAAAATCTGACTCAACGCCCGTCTCACATTGTGCTCTCTTGGCCTGTAAATCACTATCATTGATTTGAGCTGCACAAATTTCTTATAGGAATGTCGGTCTGGCTTTTAACTCTGCCAAAATCGAACCATCATCAGACAAAGCCAATCGTGTGTTCATAGCCCTCAATGCAAACAAGGACTTACTACTCAGAGCATAGGCGACCACGTTCGCCTTTCTCGGGTGATAATCAATTATCAGCTCATAATCTTTAATCAATTCCAACCATCTCCGCTGTCTCAGATTCAATTCCTTTTGAGTCATCAAGTACTTCAAACTCTTGTGATCGGTGAATACACATCAAGTTTCACCATACAAATGGTGTCTCCAAATCTTCAAGGCAAAGACAATGGCAACTAGCTGCAAGTCGTCTGTTGGATAATTTTTCTCGTCTGACTTCAGTTGTCTCGAAGCATAGGCTATCACTTTGTCCTCTTGCATAAGCATGCAACCTAGCCCATTCAAGGATGCATCACTATTGATCACAAATTCTTTTCCCGGTTTGGGTTGCTAGAGCTTCAGTCAGCGACGTTTTTAATTTCTTGAAACTCTACTGACACTTCTCTAACCATACAAACTTAACGTCTTTTTGTAGCAACCTCATCACAGGAATTGCAATCCTAGAAATCCCTTTACAAAGTGTCGATAGTAACCGGCTAAGCCCAAAAAGTTTCTAACCTCGGTTACGTTCTTCAGTGGCTTCCACTTGACATAGCAGATATCTTACTTGAATCCACTCGGATGCCTTCACCTGAAACAATGTGACCCCAGAATCCTACTTCTCGCAGCCAAAATCCACTTTTGCTGAACTTAGCATTTAGTTGCTTATCTCACAAAGTCTGTAAGATAGTCCTCAAATGCTCGGCGTGTCCGGTCTCATCCTTGGAATAAATCAAGATATCATCAATAAATACAACAACAAACTTGTCTAATTACGGCCGAAGTATTCTATTCGTCAAGTCCATAAACACAGCCAGAGCATTCGTCAACCCAAAAGGCATCACAAGAGAATCGTAATGGCCATAGCTCATTCTGAAAGTGGTCTTAGGCACGTCCAACTCTTTGACCCGTAGCTGGTAGTAGTCAGATCTCAGATCTATTTTAGAAAACACAGTGGCTCCCCTCAACTAATCGAACAGGTCATCAATTCTTAGCAACGGGTACTTATTATTAATAGTTACTTTGTTGAGTTGGCGATAATCTATACATAATCTCATTAAGCTATCTTTCTTCTTTACAAATAATACGGGAGCACCCTAAGGCGAAAAGCTTGGTCTTGCAAAACCCTTATCCATCAGTTCCTGCAACTGTGCTTTTAACTCTTTCAACTCGGTTGGTGCCATCCTATATGGGGCAATAGAAATAGGTGTTGTTCCTAGCCCTAGCTCAATACCAAACTCTACTTCTCTAACAGGAGGTAAACCAGGCAACTCTTTCGAAAACACATCCGAATATTCACGCACTATCGGTACCGACTCAATCTTCAACTCGATTCTTTATTATTCAGTACAAAAGCAAGGTAAGCTTCATACACTTTTCTCATATACTTTTGAGCCCCCATTGAGGTAATCACAACTGGTGGTGTATTCAACCTACTTGAGTCAACTCGGAGAACTTCGCCATTTGAACATTTCAATACAATATACTTGCTATCACAATTTACTGTCACATCATGAATGGCCAACCAATTCATGCCAAGTATTACATCAAACTCATCGAAAGGAAAAAGCATAAGGTTAGCCGAAAAATAATGACCTTGAATCGTTAAAGGACAGTTCTTACAAACTTTATCGACTAAAACAGACTTGCCCAGAGGGTTCGACACCTTAATCACAAATTTTGTTGGTTCTACAGACATATTCATGCTAGACACCAATTTCATGCAAATGTATGAATGTGTCGATCCCGGGTCAATCAAGGCAATAACATGAGTATTATGGAGAGAAAATGTACCCGTAATGACATCAGGAGTTGAAGCCTCCTCTCTAGTGCGTATCACATAAGTTCTCGCTGGGGCTCAAGTCTCTGATTTTGCTGTAGAATCTTTGGCGACAATTCGACTGCCACTTGCACTTTCGGGATCTCTCAGAGGTCTATCTGGAGAAATAGTAGCATTCAACTTCAGGGTTATCTTTGTCAGCTCGCTTTGGGCAATCTCTAAGGAAGTGGCCAAGAGAACCACACCTAAAACATGCTCCACTCTTCATTCGACACTCTCCAAAATGAAATTTATTGCAACTTTTACATCTCAGCTTTTGATCATCTACACTTCCCACATTAGTTACCATAGGGGAAGAAGACTTCGGGTTATGACATTTGGAGCTTCTTGTTCTACCCGAATATCCTACTGACAAAGAAGGATGTTCCTGGTGACTCTGCAATTTCTTTGTAGGAAACGAGTGCATCTTACCACTGGATCTCTTACTTGAAACTCGAGCTTCTCTCATCGCTTGTTTTCTTTCATTATTAAGTTCTTCGGCCTTCTTGGCCTGATCAGCTAATACAGTAAATTCTCGTATCTCGAGGTTCCCAATTAGCAACTTAATTTCCTCATTCAGACCTTCCTCAAAGCGCTTACACATTCCTGCCTCTATTTGAACCCATTCATTTGCATACTAACTTAACCTTACGAACTCTCTTTCGTATTCTGACACGGTTCTATTTCCTTGTTTGAGTTCTAAGAACTCCTTTTGCTTTTGATCTAAGAACCTTTGACTGATGTATTTCCTTTTAAACTCAGCTTAGAAAACTCTCTCGGTGTTACCGAGGATACAGTCTTCCACCAGTTGTATGCAGTGTCTTTCAATAGCAACACTGTGCATTTCAAGCTTTCCTTAGGAGTACATGATAGTTCATTGAGAAATCGCATGGTATTCTCAAGCCAAAACTCAACACATTCCAGATCATCATCAATTGTGGCCCTAAACTCTTCGGCTCCATATTTCCTAAGTTTATCACTGGAGCCTTACCAATTTTCACCAGTGCTATGCCTTGTGGCACTTCTTCTTCAAGTCAACCAAGGGGTGGAGGAGGTCGTGGTATATTGGGGTGATTTCTCAGGTAGTCCCCAAACCACTCATCCATCATCTCGAAAAAGGTAGCCTTCGCCTCTTCCCAACCCTCAGACATAGGCCTTCTACTACTACTAGAAGTAGCTCGCTGTATAGAAGCTAAAGCATGGCTCTCAACTCCCTCAGACTCATCTTGAGCTTGATCGGAAGACATTTACTATATTCAAATACAATTTAAAAGGGTTAGGAGATGTCACACTATCATAACTTGCATAATGGCATGTATAGCTAGACTCAATATATGCTATGTTAGTCCAAGAATCGACTAAATTGTAACTCTGATACCACTAAATGTAACACCCCTTACTAGTACCCAAGATCGGGACAAGGTACGAGGCATTACCGCACATAAACAGGGCATTTTCAGAAAATACGGGTTTTTAAATTTTATTCCAATTTAAAACCAATCAAACAAAATCGTATTGTCTCTATTATAGACCTACAAGGTCCAAAACATACATTAAAGCGATTCCGGACTAAACTGAGAACTCAAGAAAATTTTAGAAAAATTTCTAGGTTTAAACCTCACATGCCCGTGTAGAGGCAATGCACATGCCCGTGTTCGTTACCCGTGTTGAATTATTGGAATTTATTTTTCATTTTGAACCTACAGGGATTTTCACACAGCCGAGCACACACCTGTGTCCCTCACACGGCCTAGACACGCCCATGTCATTGCCTATGTCCAAAAACCTAGACATTTTGTTTATGATGTCATCATCCATTTAGGGGCACACAGCCAATGCACACGCCTGTGTGCTAGGCTGTGTCCTCCACACGATTGAGACACATGGCCGTGTCTCTGTCCGTGTGTTTACTACCATGCATACTGACCTAAAATTTTAGGTGTAGGGGACACACGGATGTACAACATGCCCATGGGGCTCACCGTCTGTCACACGCGGCCTAGACACATGCCCGTGTGTCTGCTCGTATGAACCCTTTTGTAGGCTATATTCCAAGCCTTTGGTCACCCTAAAGCATCCGTGCACACATATAAACTTCAATGGTATGTAACATGGCCTAAAAATTTCCATAACCCACCTTGGCATAGTCTATTGCATGTTAACCTCATCTCATTGGTTAACATGCTAGGTTATCCCATTCGTATTAAGGATTACCACTCTAATAATTATATTTTATACTTGGCTCATTTTATAACTCATTGTGAATTATGACTTAACCATCTTCAAGTGATTTGGTCACATTTCACATGTCCATTCATGATATACCACATTTAACCATCACATGAAATATTTAAGCATAGCATGCACAATTAGTAGGTTTACAACCTACATCAAAATGAGCCATATCTCATGGCCATATAAAAAATGAATAAGTATACCGTTTAACCCCTTACATTGGCTAGCCAAATGACACCTAGAACAAAAAGACCAAGAATCCTATACGTGCCATTATAACAAAAGTTTCTATATACCAAAGCAAAACAAGTTGATAGTGTTGACAATGCTCCAACCATCTTCCAATCTTCACGAGTCCTCGAGCTCTGTAAGACAAGGGAAATGATAAGAGGGTAAGCATTTACATACTTAGCAAGTCCGGATAACAGGAAAGTAAACTTACCAGGTGTTTTGCATACAACCATATTAGTTATTCATGCCAACATGCATAGTATAATTTCCCTATCACATACACTCAATCATCATGTTAGTTTCATGTCCATACAATTAAACATTAATCTTAGATGAGCTCATCATTTCAAGCATTTCTATTTTTGTTCCTCATTTTAATCCCATTGAACTTCTCAGAATCTCAATGGATATCTCATTTACGGTCAAATCGTGTGAGTGAACATTTTAAAAACGCACTCCCGTGAACCTCGCTTTTACGGTGGGATTACCAGTCCAGGCTAAATCCCCCAAAATGTGAACTCATATAGTAATGTTGGGATTACCAATCCAGTTTAAATCCCTTACAATGACATGTACTCTAATGATTTCGGATCTGAATTACCAGTCCAAGCTAAATTCAGACCCTAATCTGATTACTCGTCCCGGCTAAATCTATTTCAGCACGCTTATTCTTCGGGAGGCTCGATCGCTAAAGGAACACCAGTCCGGTCTAGGTCCTTTTTACCGACAATTCATTTTGAGAAATCCATCAGATATCCTTTTATTTCAATCAAGAAATTTCAATTCTCTTTCAACCTATACTACCACATTTCATGGTTTATCATGCAATGAATGTCTAAATTGTCAACCACATTTCATGGTTTATCATGCAATGAATGTCTAAATTGTCATACATTCAAATATACACATTTTGCGTATATTAAGAGTTTACTTCGAGTTACTCGAATTTGCTTGGTAATTACTTCGGGTTCGTATTTTGGTTATTCCGAAACCTTTTGTTTTCCACGGTCGACCTCTGAAATTGGTTCCTAGAGGTCTATATCAGTAAAAATAAATTATTAATACCTCACATTGTTCAATTTAGGCCTAAATTTTGCCCCCGGACAAAATGACCATTTTGCACCTAACCTTTCACACTTTTACAATTTAGTCCCTAGGCTCGTATAATAAAATGCATGAAATTTCTAGGTTATCCAAGCCTAGAAAAATATTTTTCTTGCTTATACCAGCTCACATTTTCTTTCATTTCACATTTTTCTACCCATTTTCACAACTTTTACAAAAATGGTCCCTTAAGCTATTTCCATGAATAACTACTTAGTAAAAGTTGTTTACCATCCTCTAAACTCTCATATTCCTCCACAAATCATCAAAAACCAAGCATCTCATGCATGGGTAAATTTCTAAACATGAACCCAAGATTGAAATATGGGTAGAAATAGAGAGAACTTGTTACGAGGATCTCAAAAATACAAAGAACGTTAAAAATGGGGCTAGGGAGTACTCACTATTGAACTTAAAAATGTTGAAAACCCTAGCTATGGAGACCCTTCAATTTTCGGTAGCATGGAGAAGAAAAATGGCTGATTTTTGTTTTCATTTCCCCTTTTTATTTAGTTTATTACCAAATGACCAAAATGCCCTTCCTTAATAACCTTTCAAAATTTTCCATGCATGCCAAAAACTTAAAAATTGGGAAAATTACTCTTTAAGACCTTATAATTGATAATTTAAAGCAATTTCATACAAATTTCTTCTATAACCAAAATTTTACAACTTATTCAATTTGGTCCCTAATTACCAACTAGGCACCTTATACTTAGAACTTCTTCATAAAACTTTAACACATGCTTATTTTCATATCCTAGACCTCATAATAATCATAAAAAATATTTTAATGTCAGATTTGTAGTCTCAAAACCACTATTCTAACTAGGCCCAGTTTTGGGATGTTACATAATTATTCTAGCTTATTCATGTTATTGATTATTGAAGTTTATGTTGCTGCTGCAAAATTCATCTCATACATTTTAGCTAGTTATGAAACTTAGATTCGAATTGCATTAGGGGTCATCTTGCATCTAGATAATTTAATTTAGTTTAATCATTCATCACTTGAAATATTGTGTTCTAATCAACAATTCGTAAAACTTTAATTTTGTAATTAATTGATTAACATACACATTCCCTATGGAGATGATAACTCTTTTACTTACTTATTACTTGATAACGATTGTGTACACTTGTACAAACCTATGCGTTATAAGCTTTATGCTTAGTGTGTGACTTGACCCACATTTGTATGTACTTATAATGTGACAGCCCAAAATTGACCCTAGTCGGGAAGTGGTTTCGGGACCGCTAAACCGAGTCACCGAAATGTTTGAATGTGATATTTATTGTCTAGAATAAGTAACTATGAATGTGTGAAAATTTCAAGCTTCGATTTAGTCGATTGCATTTGAATTCAGTTAGTAGGACTTGTGTGACACTTTTGAAATGTGATAGGCTAATCTATAAGGATCTAATAGTGTATGTAATAAAAAGGGAGGACTTGCATGTCAAATTTCCCCCTAATTAGTAGTGGCCGGCCATGCTATTAGTGGAAACATGTCACAAACATGTTATGTTAGTGAGGTATGTTAGGAAAAATAAAATAAGGAGTATGGGTAATAAAGAAATGGAAAAAAAAAGAAAGAATGTGTGTGAGTGTTCCCCCCCATTTCCGTGAGTTGAAGAAAAGAAAAAAAAAATTTGTTCATCCTTTTTCATTTCTTTTGGCCGAAAATTCTAAGGAAGGAGGAAGGAGTTCTTGCTTCATGTTTGGTTTGGAAGAGGATTAGGAGGAGATTTGGCCATACTTGTATCTAGATTAAGGTATGTTTGAGGTTGTGCCATGAGATTCATGCATGTTTTAGTTGCTAGCTTGAGTTCTAATTAGCCCATGGTTCAAATCTTTGCTATGTCATGGGGATGATATTCGGCCTAGGTGGATTTTGTGTTAATGCCATTGCATGCTAAATATGAAGCTTGTTAATGATACATGTGATGGTGGATTGATGACTCTTGGATTTTCTTTTTAGCATTTTTGAGTGAGACATTAAGTTCTTTGTTTAACCATGACCAAAATTGAAATGGTATGGTGTTGTGATGTATTCGGCCATGGTATATCCATAAGTATGATTTATGCTTATTGCATGGTAGGTAAGATTTGTGTTTTGGATTTATGTTCATGTTTAGTTATAATCAACTTTGAGATTCGGCTCTTGCACATATATATATATATATGTTTGCACATGATGTATTGGTATGACATATACAATATCTCAAGGTATATATTTACATATGATGGTGTTTCGGTTATGGAGTACATGATGGATGCGTATTGAGTTATAATATGTAATGCATTAGTTAGTAAAAGGTATGCCATTTGTGTGTGGTATTGAGTATATAATTGGCCTCAACATAGACATGCATAATCGGCCACATGAATGAGTACATAGGTTGATGTGTTGTTCGGCCATAGGTAAGCATATTGAAGGCTTTATCTTGACTTAGAAAATTCGGCTAAAGAGAGTATTAACTAATGTGTTGAGTTTGATTCATGATTCCGTACATATGTGACTTTAATGTCTAATGAATATATGTGGGCCAAGTACCTTGAGTTCCTCTTTTCGATGCTCAAATGATTAAATCAATTTATTTGTTAAATTAAGCTCAAGAGCAAAGGGGAACTAAATCCGATAAAGGGAAGGAAAAAGTGGTCGAATGGCCATCGGAATCGTTCGACAACATCCGAGGTAAGTTTTCGAGTGGTCGAATAGCCATCGGAATCGTTCGACAACATCCGAGGTAAGTTTTCGAGTAATGGGACTTAAATTATGATTCGATTAGATTATGTCTTAAGTAAATCAAAATCATGCTCTTGTATGTGGCTATTGAGCCGAAATTGTAAATGTGATAAGTGTCTTGTGTTTGAGCTTTGGTAATGAAAATGAAATATGAATGTGTCATGATTTATTGATATATGTGCATGGTTACTCGAATGATATCCGGGCTAAGTCCCGAAGGCTTTTGTGCTAAGCGACTACATCCGGACTAAGATCCGAAGGCATTTGTGCTAGCGACTATATCCGGGCTAAGTCCCGAAGGCATTTATGCTAGTGACCATATCCGGGTTAAGACCCGAAGGCCTTGTGCGAGTGGTTATATCCGGCTAAACCCCGAAGATGCTTGATTTGGGAATGAGCGATCTTGCTGTAAAAATTTAAATTAATACGCTCGTAAAATCCCAGCGATGAGGTATGTTTCGTGTGTGCTTTGAATTAGTTGATCCCTTACAAATCTGTATTCGCTCAGTCGATAAATGAGCTACCGGCCTTTGGCTAAGTTGATCTTTTGTGTATGAACATAAGGGTTGGTAATGTGAAGTAAGTATGATATTGAGAATTTGTGCATATGAAATTATCCGTTTAGCTATATGAATGCTATACTTTTGTTGTGCTGGAATCCCTTGCTCAAAACTTACTAAGCATAAATTGCTTACTCCGTTTCTTTGTTTCTCTGTTTTATAGATTTTGGCTCGTCAGCTATCGGACTCGGGATTTTTGGAAGTCGAAGTCTCCCACACTATCAAAGCCCCCTTTTGGTACAATTTTGGTTGAACTTTGAAATGGCATGTATAGGACTACCCTTCTTGTTGTTGGTCATGTACCCATGGATTTTGTGTAAATTTGGATAGCCATGCGAAAATGGCTTATATACGTTTTTAGCATAGTACTATAATCGTTTTGTATGATGATCACTAAGAGGTATGGAAATGTTTGGAAACGATTAGCCATTGGAATGGTTAATCATGATTATACTTTGTGCTATGTATGCAAAAAAGGGCTAATTGAATCATGGAGACTATGAAATAGGTAAAGTCTACCTTAAAGGCATATGTTGACAGCAGCAGCGATGTGGATGTGAAAAATCACTAAAAATATTAGGAATGGAATTAAATAGTGAATAAATTAGTTAAATGAACCTTGATGAATCTACTTTCATATGGAAGAAACGAAACGGTCATATGAGTTGTATGTTAAGAGATATTTAGGTTTTCGTGAAACAGGGCCAGAACGGTTTCTGGATTCCCTGTTCCGACTTTGGAAATTCATTATAAATTAACCAGAGATAATTAGGAGTCATTCCATATATTTATAGATTCCTCTTTGAGTCTAGTTTCTATAGAAACAAACGGCATCGTTATTGAAGCCCTGTACAGGGAGATATCCAAGTCGTAATGCGCGAAGGTCAGTGTAGTCAATTCCTGTAACATGGGAGACTTTAACTAATAAACTGTACTAATTGGCCCGACCAAAAATTATAGAAAAAAATTTGTAGATGCATATATGAGTCTAGTTTCAAGTAAAAATCACGAAACTGATTTTCGAGTTGTGGAACTCAAGATATGATTTTTAAGGTGACAGTGACACAGTTAGCCAGCTGTCTGGAAATTTTTAAAATGAACTGTGCAAGTAAATGAATTAAGTCGGTCAGCACCTCGTGTTCGACTCCGACAACGGTCTCGGGCACGGGGTGTTACAATTTTATTGGTATCAGAGCTACGGTTTAGTCGATTCTAGGACTACCGTAATACGTTTGGGTCTAGCTATACATGCCATTTTGTGATTATTTGATAGTGTGGTGATTTTTGACAATTGAAAATGTGTTTATTTATAGTAATGGATCCTGATCCCGACCGAGCGGTAGCTGATGATCTTGAGAGTGTGGCGCCTGCTCCCGCACAAGGGACAGCTCCGGTGGACTCTCAACCGATTGCTAGTAATCCGAATGACGAAGCTAGACAAGCTTTCTATAGCGTAATGAATGATTGGTTCAACTAATACATTCGAACTAATACGGCTGTTCCACAACCTCCATTCCCGACTAATGCCACCCCCGCACCTACAATACCTCCGGCAACTGACCAAATAAGGTAAAATAAGCCCCCAGTTGACAGAATCCGAAAACACGGGCTACTGAATTTAAAGCTACAGATAGCGATGATGCCGAGCAAGCTGAATTTGGTTGGACAACACTATCCGGGTACTCGACGAGCTATCTTGCACACCCGATGAGTGCCTAAAGTGTACTATCTCCTTGCTACGTGATTCTGCCTACTATTGGTGGAATACGTTGACTTCTGTTGTGCCTAGAGAGCAAGTAACTTGGGAGTTTTTCCAAACTGAGTTTCGAAAAAAGTATATCAGTCAGAGATTCATTGACCAAAAACGGAAGGAATTTCTTGAACTCAAACAAGGTTCCATGTCGGTTACCGACTATGAACAAAAATTTGTAAGGCTTAGCCGGTATGCGCGAGAATGCATTTCTATAGAAGCTGTGATGTGTAAACATTTCGAGGATGGACTAAATGATGATATAAAGCTGTATGTTGGCATCTTGGAAATCTGATAATTTGTGGTACTTGTTGATCGAGCTTGTAAAGCCGAGGAGCTAAGTATGGAGAAAAGAAAAGCTGATATGGGAGCAAAGGAGTTTCGTAAGAGGTCTTCGGGGAAGCCCTTCCCACAGTCATCGAAGAAATTTAGAGATGACTTAGGCCAGTCTAGGGACACTTCGGGTTTCTCTAGACGAGATCGCGATCGACCCCCTGTGAGCACACGAGTCACTTTGGTCGCCAGTGTTGGAAATGATCGTCGGGACAGAACGGAATGTCGATATTACGGTAAATGGCATTCGGGGAGTTGTAGATTCCATGACCGCTCCTGTTACAAGTGCAGATCAGATGACCACTTCATTAAAGATTGCCTGAGGTTGTCTGAACAGAATGTAAATCAGAGTGGGAAACCGGGTGCTACCAGTGCTCGAGGTAGACCATCTAGAAATACGGGCAATGCTAGTGGTGGTCAGAGAGGATCTAGAGATGCTACGACCAGATTCGAGGCTCGCGCTCCTGCTAGGGCTTATGCTATACGCGCACGCGAGGATGCTTCCTCGCCAGATGTTATTACCGGTACTTTTACTCTCTTTGATACTAATGTGATTGCTTTGATTGACCCTGGTTCTACTCATTCTTATATATGTGAAACCTTAGCATCCAGTAAGACTTTACCTATTGAGTCTACTGAGTTCGTAATTCGGGTGTCAAATCCCTTGGGTCGTTACGTGCTTGTCGACAAAGTGTGTAAGAAATGTCCCCTAGTAATTCGAGGTTCCTGTTTTCCGGCGGACTTGATGCTTTTGTCGTTTGATGAATTTGATGTTATTCTTGGTTTGGATTGGTTGACCGTGCATGATGCGGTTGTGAATTGCAAAAGTAAGACTATAGGTTTGAGGTGCGCAAATAACGAGATGATCCGAGTTGAGTCTACGGACTTAAAGGGGTTGCCAGCTGTAATATCATCAATGTTGGCCCAGAAATATGTAAGAAAGGGGTGCGAAGCATACCTTGCGTATGTACGTGATGATAAGGAGTTAGAAATAAAACTCGAATCTGTGCCGGTGGTTTGTGAATACCCGGATGTTTTTCCCGAAGAATTACCGGGTTTGCCACCTGTTCGGGAGATAGAGTTTGGTATTAAGCTTGTACCTGGGACTACGCCAATTTTGATAGCTCCGTATTGTATGGCACCAACCGAGTTAAAAGAGTTGAAAGCTCAGTTGCAAGAATTGACGGATAGAGGTTTCGCTCGACCAAGTTTCTCACCTTGGGGTGCACCAGTATTGTTTGTGAAAAAGAAGGACGGAACCATGAGGTTGTGCATTGACTATCGTCAGCTGAATAAAGTGACGATAAAGAATAAATATCCGTTACCGCGTATTGATGATTTGTTTGATCAACTAAAGGGAGCCTCAGTGTTTTCAAAGATAGATTTGAGATCGGGTTATTATCAGTTGCGGATTCGAGATTCGGACGTACCCAAAACTGCTTTCAGAACGAGGTACGGTCACTACGAGTTCTTAGTGATGCCGTTCGGGCTCACTAATGCCCCTGCGGTATTTATGGATTTGATGAATCGGATCTTCAGACAGTATTTGGACCGGTTCGTAGTTGTGTTCATTGATGACATCTTGGTCTATTCAAGAGATGAGACCGAACATGCTGAGCACCTGAGATTAGTGTTGTAAATTTTGCGGGATAAGCAGTTATATGCTAAGTTCAGTAAGTGTGAGTTCTGGTTAAGAGAGGTTAGCTTCTTGGGTCATGTGGTATCCGCATCGGGTATTCGAGTTGACCCGAGCAAAATTTCAGCCATACTTAACTAGAAGCCTCCGAGAAATATTACTGAGGTTCGGAGCTTTTTGGGACTTTCCGGTTACTACCGACGGTTTGTAAAAGGTTTCTCGATGATAGCCACACCAATAACGAAACTGCTTCAGAAAGATGTTAAGTTTGAATGGACAGAAAAGTGTCAGAAAAGTTTCGATCAATTGAAAACTCATTTGACGGAAGCTCCAGTACTAGTGCAGCCCGAATCCGGCAAAGAGTTTGTCATTTATAGTGATGCCTCCCTACTTGGGTTGGGTTGCGTATGGATGCAAGAAGGTCGAGTTGTGGCCTATGCGTCGAGACAATTAAAGCCACATGAGAAAAATTATCCGACCCATGATCTCGAATTAGCTGCCATCATATTCGCTTTGAAAATATGGCGACATTACTTATTTGGTGAGAAGTGCCATGTATTTTCGGATCACTAAAGTCTCAAATATTTGATGACTCAAAGAGACTTGAATCTGCGACAAAGGCGTTGGCTTGAGTTGTTGAAAGATTATGAGCTTGTCATTGATTATCACCCGGGAAAGGCTAATGTGGTTGCGGACGCCTTAAGCCAGAAATCACTGTTTACTTTACGAGCGATGAATGTACACTTGTCTGTTTTACCCGACAATGTGTTAGTAGCTGAATTAAAGGCCAAACCATTATTGATTCATCAAATTCGTGAAGCTCAGAAAGTCGATGATGAATTGGTTGCAAAACGGGCTGAATATGTTCCGAATATGGAATCTGAATTTCAAATTGATGATGATGATTGTTTGAGGTTCAGGAATCGTTTGTGTGTTCCAAGAAATTCAGAACTTATTTCGATGATTCTGAACGAAGCTCATTGTAGCCGAATGTCAATCCACCCGGGGAGTACGAAAATGTACAACGACCTAAGACGTCAGTTTTGGTGGTATGGTATGAAACGAGACATTTTCGACTTTGTTTCGAAGTGCTTAGTATGTCAGCAAGTGAAGGCAGAACATCAAGTGCCCACGGGTTTGCTTCAGCCGATCATGATACCTGAATGGAAATGGGAACGAGTCACGATGGATTTTGTATCTGGGTTGCTAGTGTCGGCAAGTAAGAAAGATGCGATTTGGGTCGTCGTTGATAGATTGACTAAGTCAGCTCATTTTATCCCCGTACGCACGGATTTCTTAATGGATAAACTAGCTGAATTGTATGTTTCTCAGATTGTGAGATTACACGGGGTACCTATTTCTATCGTATCGGATAGAGATCCGAGATTCACCTCACGATTTTGGAAGAAATTGCAAGAAGCTTTGGGTACCAAGCTGCATTTTAGCACTGCTTTTCACCCCCAAACCGATGGTCAATCTGAGCGGATAATTCAGATACTTGAGGATATGTTGAGATGTTGCATCCTCGAGTTCAGTGGTTCATGGGAACAGTATTTACCTTTGATTGAATTCGCTTACAACAATAGTTTTCAATCAAGTATTAAGATGGCACCTTACGAGGCTTTGTACGGTCGTAAATGCCGTACACCATTGTTTTGGACCGAGCTCGGTGAAAGTAAAATTTTCGGAGTTGATTTGATTAAAGATGCTGAACAGAAAGTAAAGGTAATCCGTGAAAGTCTGAAGGCAGCCACAGATCGTCAGAAATCGTATGTGGATTTGAAACGAAAAGACATTGAATATCAGGTGGGAGATAAAGTGTTTCTTAAAGTTTCGCCTTGGAAAAAGATACTCAGATTTAGCCGTAAGGGCAAGTTGAGCCCGAGATTCATTGGGCCGTACGAAATCTCTGAACGAGTTGGTCCAGTTGCGTATAGATTGATTTTGCCCCCTGAACTTGAAAAGATTCACGACGTCTTTCATGTTTCGATGCTTCGACGTTATAGATCCGATCCGTCACACGTGATTAATCCATCAGAAGTTGAAATTCAATCTGACTTGAGTTATGAAGAAGAACCGATTCGTATCCTAGCTCGTGAAGTGAAAGAGTTGCGAAACAAAAGGGTTCCGTTAGTAAAGGTGTTATGGCTCAAACACGGAGTCGAAGAAGCTACTTGGGAAACCGAGAATGCCATGAAAGAACGATACCCAAACTTATTTACCGGTAAGATTTTCGGGGACGAAAATTTCTTAAGTGGGGGAGAGTTGTGACAGCCCAAAATTGACCCTAGTCGGGAAGTGGTTTTGGGACCGCTAAACCGAGTCACCGAAATGTTTGAATGTGATATTTATTGTCTAGAATATGTAATTATGAATGTGTGAAATTTTCAAGCTTCGATTTAGTCGATTGCATGTGAATTCAGTTAGTAGGACTTGTGTGACACTTTTGAAATGTGATAGGCTAATCTATAAGGATCTAATAGTGCATGTAATAAAAAGGGAGGACTTGCATGTCAAATTTCCCCCCTAATTAGTAGTGGCCGGCCATGCTATGAGTGGAAACATGTCACAAACATGTTATGCTAGTTAGGTATGTTAGGAAAAATAAAATAAGGTGTATGGGTAATAAAGAAATGGAAAAAAAAGAAAGAATGTGTGTGAGTGTTCCCCTCCCCCCATTGCCGTGAGTTGAAGAAAAGAAAAAAAAATTTGTTCATCCTTTTTCATTTCTTTTGGCCGAAAATTCTAAGGAAGGAGGAAGGAGTTCTTGCTTCATGTTTAGTTTGGAAGAGGATTAGGAGGAGGTTTGGCCATACTTGTATCTAGATTAAGGTATGTTTGAGGTTGTGCCATGAGATTCATGCATGTTTTTAGTTGCTAGCTTGAGTTCTAATTAGCCCATGGTTCAAATCTTTGCTATGTCATGGGGATGATATTCGGCCTAGGTGGATTTTGTGTTAATGCCATTGCATGCTAAATATGAAGCTTGTTAATGATACATGTGATGGTGGATTGATGACTCTTGGATTTTCTTTTTAGCATTTTTGAGTGAGACATTAAGTTCTTTGTTTAACCATGACCAAAATTGAAATGGTATGGTGTTGTGATGTATTCGGCCATGGTATATCCATAAGTATGATTTATGCTTATTGCATGGTAGGTAAGATTTGTGTTTTGGATTTATGTTCATGTTTAGTTATAATCAACTTTGAGATTCGGCTCTTGCACATATATATATGTTTGCACATGACGTATTGGTATGACATATACAATATCTCAAGGTATATATTTACATATGATGGTGTTTCGGTTATGGAGTACATGATGGATGCGTATTGAGTTATAATATGTAATGCATTAGTTAGTAAAAGGTATGCCATTTGTGTGTGGTATTGAGTATATAATTGGCCTCAACATAGACATGCATAATCGGCCACATGAATGAGTACATAGGTTGATGTGTTGTTCGGCCATAGGTAAGCATATTGAAGGCTTTATCTTGACTTAGAAAATTCGGCTAAAGAGAGTATTAACTAATGTGTTGAGTTTGATTCATGATTCCGTACATATGTGACTTTAATGTCTAATGAATATATGTGGGCCAAGTACCTTGAGTTCCTCTTTTTGATGCTCAAATGATTAAATCAATTTATTTGTTAAATTAAGCTCAAGAGCAAAGGGGAACTAAATCTGATAAAGGGAAGGAAAAAGTGGTCGAATAGCCATCGGAATCGTTCGACAACATCCGAGGTAAGTTTTCGAGTAATGGGACTTAAATTATGATTCGATTAGATTATGTCTTAAGTAAATCAAAATCATGCTCTTGTATGTGGCTATTGAGCCGAAATTGTAAATGTGATAAGTGTCTTGTGTTTGAGCTTTGGTAATGAAAATGAAATATGAATGTGTCATGATTTATTGATATATGTGCATGGTTACTCGAATGATATCCGGGCTAAGTCCCGAAGGCTTTTGTGCTAAGCGACTACATCCGGACTAAGATCCGAAGGCATTTGTGCTAGCGACTATATCCGGGCTAAGTCCCGAAGGCATTTATGCTAGTGACCATATCCGGGTTAAGACCCGAAGGCCTTGTGCGAGTGGTTATATCCGGCTAAACCCCGAAGATGCTTGATTTGGGAATGAGCGATCTTGCTGTAAAAATTTAAATTAATACGCTCGTAAAATCCCAGCGATGAGGTATGTTTCGTGTGTGCTTTGAATTAGTTGATCCCTTACAAATCTGTATTCGCTCAGTCGATAAATGAGCTACCGGCCTTTGGCTAAGTTGATCTTTTGTGTATGAACATAAGGGTTGGTAATGTGAAGTAAGTATGATATTGAGAATTTGTGCATATGAAATTATCCGTTTAGCTATATGAATGCTATACTTTTGTTGTGCTGGAATCCCTTGCTCAAAACTTACTAAGCATAAATTGCTTACTCCGTTTCTTTGTTTCTCTGTTTTATAGATTTTGGCTCGTCAGCTATCGGACTCGAGATTTTTGGAAGTCGAAGTCTCCCAGACTATCAAAGCCCCCTTTTGGTACAATTTTGGTTGAACTTTGAAATGGCATGTATAGGACTACCCTTCTTGTTGTTGGTCATGTACCCATGGATTTTGTGTAAATTTGGATAGCCATGCGAAAATGGCTTATATACGTTTTTAGCATAGTACTATAATCGTTTTGTATGATGATCACTAAGAGGTATGGAAATGTTTGGAAACGATTAGCCATTGGAATGGTTAATCATGATTATACTTTGTGCTATGTATGCAAAAAAGGGCTAATTGAATCATGGAGACTATGAAATAGGTAAAGTCTACCTTAAAGGCATATGCTGACAGCAGCAGCGACGTGGATGTGAAAAATCACTAAAAATATTAGGAATGGAATTAAATAGTGAATAAATTATGTAAATGAACCTTGATGAATCTACTTTCATATGGAAGAAACGAAACGGTCATATGAGTTGTATGTTAAGAAATATTTAGGTTTTCGTGAAACAGGGCCAGAACGGTTTCTGGATTCCCTGTTGCAACTTTGGAAATTCATTATAAATTAACCAGAGATAATTAGGAGTCATTCCATATATGTATAGATTCCTCTTTGAGCCTAGTTTCTATAGAAACAAACGGCATTAGTATTGAAGCCCTGTACAGGGAGATATCCAAGTCGTAATGCGCGAAGGTCAGTGTAGTCGATTCCTGTAACATGGGAGACTTTAACTAATAAACTGTACTAATTGGCCCAACCAAAAATTATAGAAAAAAATTTGTAGATGCATATATGAGTCTAGTTTCAGGAAAAAATCACGAAACTGATTTTCGAGTTGTGGAACTCAAGATATGATTTTTAAGGTGACAGTGACACAGTTAGCCAGCTGTCTGGAAATTTTTAAAATGAACTGTGCAAGTAAATGAATTAAGTCGGTCAGCACCTCGTGTTCGACTCCGACAACGGTCTCGGGCACGAGGTGTTACATATAAAGTTTTAACCAAATCAACTTTTCTTTTCATATATCATATTAGAGTCATAATATGTAACATATCAAGGCATATCATATAACTTATCAGAACATAACACATAATATAATAGAGCATGTTCTACCCCTATCCACTACACACCATCTCTGACCCACCAATCACACCAATTAGTACTACACAAGTCCATCCATCCAATAACACCAATATGTGGCAGTATGCCACTCAAAAATATGCAGCTGAGCTGCCAAAATAGAAATTTGTGGTCTAGCCGCCATATTTACAGTAGAACTATCTTATACACTTCCTCCAACATATCAAACCCACCCCAAAGCATATGTACAAACATGCTAACATGCACAAATACGTATCATATAAATTATATGGCATGCATGTATAAACATATATTTACAAAGCATAACATAATACATATACAATGCAAACTTATATAACATGCTCCCTAAGCTTATTTATGAACAACATAACTAATTTTTAGCTTTTACAGGTCTACCCAAATTCTCACGGACCTAATTTTTAAGTCCCTAAATCGGCCCCCAAATCGGCCTTCAAATTTGGCTAAAAGGGCCCACATGTCCCAACAAGCCAGCCCGTGTGGTCTACACGGTCAACCAGTCCAAACCATGTAATCGCATACGGCTTTGTGCACCACATAGCCAGGTACACGGCTAACTACACAGTCGTGTTGTGCCCACGGTCTATCACACGGCCTGCCACACAACCGTGTGATGCTGGGCAGTTTTGAAAACAATCCCTGTTTTGTAATTTTTTCGAGTTTTGATCAATGTTTCTAGTTACCTTCACACACTTGACGGTATTTTTGATTAACCACACAACTGGGAATCTAAGAATCCTATAATCATTCATCCAATTAAACTGATTAATCATCAAACTACCACCCAAAATCACATTCCTTAACTCAACATTTCAATCCCTAAAGCAAAGTTCAAGTACTTACCACTCAAAAACAGCGTCCAACACGAGAATTACTCCACTGGTGGGACGCGATTACCATTTCCTTCTCCTAACCAAAGACCAAGAAAACACTTAACACAACAAGAATGAAAATAAACACCAAACCAACACCTATCTTGCCCCAAAGAACAATTTTAAATTCAATAGCTGAAAAATAAACAACATAAGTTACACTTGCTTGGATTTACAAATACCACCGAAGAATCAACGAAACAATCCAAAAACACTTAATGTCAACAAATAAGATAGCAAAACAAAAGAAGGAAAATGGAATTCAATGAAGAAAAGAAGAGAAAAGAAGCGAAAATGTAATAAGGGAAGGGAAAAACAAAAAAGTAGAAACGTAAAAAAAGGGGAAAAAAGTTGGACAACTAATGGGTAAGGTAAAATAGGGACTTAGGATAATTTTTTAAAAATAAAATATATTCAAAAGACCTTAATTCCAATTAAATCATAACCCATCAGATTTACTAGAGTTCAAATTGAATTCAACCTCCGAGAAATGGCAAATAGCAAAATATTTTCAAAATTGCGCATCACGAGATTCAAACACTAAACCCTAAAATACACTAACAAACACCTTACCACTAAATCGACTAGTTCATTTTATTATAACTTGAATGGAAATAACATTTAAGTCTAAAAGACTAGGGATAGGATTAGAGAAAAAATTTAACAAAATTTCAAGAGGTAAGATTTGAACTTATGACATCTCACACACATATATAGAACACATAACCACTAAATCAAAATAATTTCATATTAAAGAAAATTCAGGGCATTACATACAATCAACCTAAAGAAGCAACACATTTACAGTAAACAAAATCTTTCGATTTTATATCTCTTGTTGGAGACAAAGAAGAAGATAAAGACAAGGAGCTCCTTTTGTTGCTTCTCTACCTCTGGAGACGTATTGATGGCTTTAGGGTTTTATTTTAAATTAAAATTTCACTTTTTATCTTTTATTTCTTCCTATAAATTTAAAACATTATTTTATAAAATTTCAAAATTCATATAGTCCTTGTTCAGACTTTAGAATTTTATATTAAAAATTCAAAAACCAAAAATTGTTAAACTCAATAACTTAAAGATTAAAGCTTCTTAAGGTATTATGCAATAAGATCTTCAAATGGGAAAAGTTGTAATACCTAAGGGGATGTGAAAATGAATAATTGAAATTTTATAATGATGTTTACACACCATCAATGAGATACAAAATTATAGGAGATGTGGAAATGAGTATGCACTAAAGTAGAAGAAATAAAATTTTATGTACCTTTTAGTTGGAAGCATGGGTGATGAAGATGAAACTATACATAATGAAAGCATGAGAAATTTGAAAGTGAGTAATAGAAATTTTTAGTTGATTTTAATTTATTTATTTATGGCTTCAATCAAGCATGTGAAATCTTTTTTACTTTTCTAGGTTTTGTAAAATAGGGAATAAAATCTTATAAAAAGGTGATGGTTTCTGGGTTTCGACTTGAAAGTTTGATTAAAAAAATTTTATATTTTTTTGTAATTTTTTTAGAGTTTTACATAATATTTGGAATTTTTAAAAAACTTTTATTTATAATTTTTATTTATAAAATATTTTAACTTAATTTTCAATAATTTAAATAATTTATATTTATTTTTAATATTTTTAAATTTTTTAGAATTATTGTTAAGAAAAATAAAAAAATCAAAATGATATTTTAGCTACAGTTTAGGGACCAAATTAGTAATTAGTCAATTAAAATAACGTTCCACATCAACATTTAACAGATGAAATTTGCGAATGCGCTAATTTGCACATTTCGAAATGTATAAGGGCTAATTTGTCTATTTTTGCAGTAGGTGGGCCAAAACGCAATCCACCCTTAAGTATAGGAGTTTCCTTGGTACTTTTACCATAATCAACCTCAAATATTAACATGAAAAGCTAAAGTATTATATATTTTAGGCATAATGACTTATTTAGCCCTCTAACTTAAAAAAGAGTTATTTTAGTCATTCATTTAATTTTTCGTCTCTTTTAGCTCTTAAACTTACATTGTTTGTCAAATCATCTCAATAATAGATGGAAAAGTTAGCGTTGTGGCACCCATGTGGCAATCTACATATATGTCATGTTAACAATTAATTCATTTTTAAAAAATAAAAAATTATAATTTTTATACATTTTAATAATTTTAATTTTTAATAGTTTTTATAATTGTTTTTGAATGTTTAAAATTTTAAAAATAATTTAATTACTGATGTGGCATCCACGTGTATGTCACATTAACAAAGTTAACAAATGCTAACTTTGTTATTCATTTTGAGCAATTTGATAAATAATGCTAATTTAAGGAAAGAAGAAAAATTAAAATGATTTTCTTTGAAGGAACTATACTTATATTCTAGATATACCTTTCTTTTCTCTATATCCACATTGATATGAAAATTATTTTTCGTATCGATGTTTAATTATTTTTCACTACAAATTCTTGAAATTACCATTGGATAATTTATTTATCCAATTAAATAAATAAATACTAAAAAATCATATTACAAGTGCATGTGTGAAAATTGTAGATTTAAAATACAAATATATAATTTATAGAGGTAATAAAATATGCATAATAAAATTAAAATGTAAATATTATATTAAAATAAAATTTTAATTTAGTGGCAATGTTAATATTTTATTGAAGTAAATAACACGGATTCAATTTTCACCCATGTAAATGTTTAATTGTTTTTTCAAAGAAAAATAGAAAAGTTAATAACTTCTTTTAATTATAAAATGATATTTTCCTAATTTTTTTAATTGAATTGGTGTCCGGTTGATTTATGACAGCAATTCAATTAAAGACTAAAATAATAATATAAATGATTATTTATTTGTAACTTTACAAAAAAAAAATACAAACTGTGATTCTTACTAAATTAACAAAACCATAGTAAATAAAAGGAAATGATTTAAAGAAGCAATGGGTGCATAACGAATCATTTTGTAGGAAGGTAGTCACACTCTGTCTGAGTCACATGGGTTATAAAGTTTCTACATAGTGCTTGTGGTTGTAAAGAGGTGGATTACTTTTCACCATTGATTAACACCTATAAATATAAAAAAGATTAAAACCTAATTTCTAGCTATCAACTTTCTCAGCAAAATATTACCCATTCTAAATTATTTTGGATTTTAACCATAAAAGTGTAGGTTATGAAGGACTATGCAAAGGTAATTACATGAGGTATGTGGTACTCGCGATTTTCTTCCAAAATGGAAAAAGGAAAAGGAGTGATTTGTAAGGCATTTAGATACCAACTAGATGGGTAATTTACCTTCTTAATCACCCAACTTGTTTCAATTTTCATATAAATCATAAACCTTGTTTCTATTTTACATATTTTATCTTTCGTCAATAATTTCAGCCTCAACATTTACATATTTACACAAATATAGTAAGATAAATTTGTTTAAAAAAGACCAAATTGATAAAATATTTAAATTTTATAGGCTAAATTTATTATTATATCAATCAAAATCATATATAATTGATGGAAATAATTAATATCATGATTTATTGTTCTTAATTGCTCACTTTCAAAATTAATAAAAATAAAATTAGGTTAATTTTTTTAAGAAAAATTAATTTACTCCATTTTCAAAATTGAGGGACTAGAAAATTCTTTCTATCTTATTTCAAATGCTAACATTTTAAAAATGTAATTTTTTTTCATCCAAATAGATTTAAAAATAATAATTTGTATATTAAATGTTATTTAAAAAGTTATAATCATGTGCGCGTCTTCAAAAATCTAAAAAAAAAAAAAGAAACCCTTCAAGTAACACAAAGTCTACTAAAAGTGTTCACAGTTCTCAAATTTCTTATGAATTTCATGAGCAAATTATAGAAAAAGATTTAAAATTTTTTAAATTTTCCATATTCGTATTTGAAGTGTACTTAAGAAGTCCATATATTATAGATACATGATTAAATTAGTCTCTTTGCTATTAAACATATCAATTTAATTCTTATATTATTAAAAAAATTAAATAAGGTCCATTTGTAATAGATGCAACATTTACTATTTAAAAAGTATCATTTATTATTTAATAAAGTTAATATTTTTAAAGTTCTTACGGCTCTGTAAATTAAATCTTTTATTTAGAATTGATCTATAATTGAAGAGGGACTAGTTTGATCCATTTAATAATAGAAGAATTAATTTGATTCTTTTCAACAGTATAAGGACTAAATTAATCTATTTAATAATAAAAAGATTAATTTAATCTAATCTCTATAATACAGGTACCTCGACACTTTTAACTATTTTAAATCCTCATTCATACTTCAATATAAAAATCTGGAAAAAAGAAATTGTTGCATGATTGATGATATCGAAGAAATGAATTAAATAATGACATTCATGAGACAACTTTCTTCCCTATTTTAATAATGTTTTGATTGACAGATGAATTTAAAACAACTTTTTTTAAATAAAAAAAAGTTAAATGATAAATTTGAAACACTTTTTGCAATTTTGGTCCAGAGTGCAATTTACTCCAAATTCAATAGAAGCTTGATGATTTACCTATATGTCTTTTAATACCAATTAGAACATAAAAATAATTAACTCTTTGACACATGTGAAATGGAAAAGGAAAAACTCAACTCAAATTTGTAGTTAAACTTGGTATGATTCCTGAAACCAGATTAAAAGGGCAGAAAATTGCAACATACCATAAAATTTCCCTCTTTTTTTTTTAAATTTACTATTAAGAACAACAGTTTTCTTAATCATGATAACAATATAGTCCATAACTTTAATACTCCCATAACAGTTAATAATTTTCTTTTTTGCCCCAATAACTTGATGAATCTAGTCAACCCTCATTTTTCTGGTTTGCTTTGGTAATTTCTTCCTAGGAATACAATTCCCTTTTACTGCTTTGTCCTTGTTCTCCTCTTCCACTGGTTCACTCAGCCCAGCCTTGCAGCTCCTGATGAATCAAAATCAAAACTAAAAGTGAAGTAGGAAAAAACATTACAACTATGTTATTTGCATGTTCAGTTTTAACAGGAAAGTGACAGGGTTGAAGAGGAACCGAATGAATCACCTTTCTTCATTATATGAATTGGATCTTTTGAGCATTGGCTGATCACCCACAACTCGGTTCTCAGAATTCATTGACTCCACAATGCTGCCACTGAAATACTCTTTCTCTTGGGCCTGTAAATTACCAAACCTTGGGTTCTCAGACATGCAGCTTATCATCTGATCATCTTCCGCAGCCTTTATTGCAGTCTTACAAAGAACCCCTCTATGCAAATTTTCACTCTTCTTCACCACAGTGTTTGGTACTACCGGTTGCTTTACAACAGTAGGCATGTTTTTGGCTTTGTTAACTGCTAAGTTGCCACATGCAATAAGTTGAAGCAGAACTGAGGAGTTACGACCTGATGTTGACACATTGGTCACTGGGTCACCATCTTCAAATCGCTTGGAAGTATTGTTTTTTCTTTGGTTTTGGTTTTCAGAGAGGATGGAAGAGTCTTGTTTAGGTGTATCAGAAATGGGCTTTTGGGGTCCTTGGATATTGGTTTCTTGGTATTCAAGTTCATCAGTGGAAACCCCTCTTGAGCAGCGAGAGTGAGGAGTTGTTGAGCTTGTGTAACATGTTTTCTCCTCGTCTAATTCATACTCTTCTTCTTCGTCTTCATCACCATCATCGAATTCTTGTTCTTCATATGCTGTCCTATTCGGTTCTTGGGGTCCCCTGTGTCGAGTGAAAGCAAAAGTTTGGGATTTTTGTTTGGGGTGAAGGTTTGGTTCCTGAAAATGTGGCCCCTTATTGCTGATTTGCATTTGCTGTAATACCTCTGCAACAAAACAAACTATCTTTTCAGTCTTAAAGTTTGGGGTTAAAAGTGTAGTTTTTGTTAAACATTCAAGGTAATGAAATAGCTTACCAGAGCAACCATCAACCAATTCCGAGCCTTTGAGTACATATTCCGCTCCATCAGATGGAGGAATAATATCATTGTCTGCTAAGTCATTCCATACATAACCATTCTTGTAACTCCTAACAATCAAACATTAAAATTAGTTTTAAAAAAACCATCAAAAGGAAAAATTAAAAAAAAAAGAGGGAAAAATGTACCTTTTGCAAGACCAAGAGTACAAAGAGGGCATTGCTTTGCCTCTAAGAGCAGTGAGTCTTTCAATTACATCTGTGAAAAGAAACCAGATAAACAACAAGCAAGAAAGGGTGACATATAATTCTCATTATTTACCTCTCAAACGAAGTGGTTGATTGACCAAATGGGTGACTTCCATGTAATGAGGATGCTCAAGCTGGCCATTTCTGGTTAGGTAGTAAACAACTTGAACTTTTCTGATTGGTTTCACTGCCTTGTGTTGTTGCAGAATACAAACTTTGGCCCTACCTGGGCTGCTTTCTCTTGCTCTTCTGTTTCTCGCATTCATGTTTGTTTACTTGCACTCCTTCCTTCGTCTCTGATCTTGACTTGGTAGGATTTTCAGGTTTGACAAAACCCCGAAGTCTTCCTTTATATTCACATTTACTGCCCCCCCAACTGGGAGATGGTGTAAAGGTATAAAGGTCATTAAAAGGTGCAAAAAACAGCATTAACTTTGGATTCTCTTGGATTTTATGGCTAATAAAATTGGGGAGAGAGAGAAAATGTGAGTGGTGGTGGGTCACGGTCATTACAGTAGAATTTACTTTGACTTTTTGCAATGCTCTGATCCCGATCTTTTGCAAAAAAGAGATAAATGAAAATTGGCCTGTAACAAACCATTCCAGAGAAGCCCTCCAGCAAAGCTTTCTGCTATAGCTCATTATTCTAGGATGTTAACTGCCTTTATTACCAAGCACCAGTGTCACATGATGTTGGGAAATCCGACAATAACTGGTTAAAAATAAGGAACCAATTTTTGTTAATAAGACTATTGTTTTGTCTAAAGGGTCGTTACTGCTCTCTAGATTTCTAAACCATGTTTTGGTAATTTTTCCGATTGATGATTCATGCATGAGAAATTTTCAGTTTTGCCCCCCTTAAATGCCCATGATTTATGGTTTGATTTAATTTGAGTAAGGGGTTGTTGGCCTCTACCTTTGCACTAAGTATCGCAATAATTGCTATTCATGTGAAGTAAGGATTCGTATAATCATTTGTTTCTCAATACTTGAACTTCAAATTGAAGCATGTTTTGTACAACCTAAAACTCGGTTAAACCCTAAAGACACAATCCTAGAACAACCTGACAGGTCGAAGGACACCATTTTTTTTATGCATATAATTCTTGGTATTATATACATAACTTTTGTTTTCACGGAGATTAGAGATTGTTTCTGATGGGAAAATACCATCCGCAAGTTTATGGAAAAAGTGTTAGTATTGTGCGAAATATTAATTATGCGTATTGTGTTTGCATGTTAACTTTTTGTTGATGGTTTGGTCTCCCACAGACCCAACATGTATAATTAATATTACGCACAATATCGACATTTCTTCTGTAAGCTTGTAGGTCGTATTTTCACTAACCGAGGCATTTTCTAAATTTCGTGAACCCTTTAGGCTCTCTTCGAAGTATGAGAGACAAAATCCCTCACAAGATCATACATTCTATTGAGAAAGTGATACACTTCGTAGAAGACATTCACCCTCAACAACTTTTATTCTAATTCAATTGTATATATTAAAAAAGAAAAGAATCAATAAATTAAATCGCTTTCGTGTTGAATGAATATATATTTTAATGGAATTAAAGTTTTCTAGAAGTGTAATGTAATTTAATATTTTATTTAATATTTTTTAATATTTGATAAATATAATTATTTCTATAAATAATAAGTAAATAAAATGAAATTAAACTAAAATCTTAGACAAAAAAGAAAATTCATCTAAAATAATTTTTTTTTTACATATAATTGCAACATACTAAAATTCATGTATGCATGAACTCTCAAACTTAACAAATAAAAATGTTTAGATCGAAGACGGTTGCGAAGATGTTATATTGATTTGGAATTTGCTTTTGATTTTCTTGTCGGTTAATGTACGCAAATTTCATCACCTCATACATAAAGAGTTAGCCGTTACTCTAATAATTGGTTCATCCATTTTTTTAACGAAGGACCTTACTGACTGCCAGTACGTTTTGGCAGCTAAGCAAATTGCCAAGTCTCAGAAACAAAGTGAATCTTTAACTGTTATACATTATTAGTTTAGTAGAAGATTGACAACTAAGAAACAGTAGTAAAAACAAATCAGTTGAATTGGAGAGATTGGACTCCAAATGAAGACAAACAACGATTTTATATACATAAATATTAGACTGTACGTTAAATATATGTTTATTATCTGTGCAGGAAAAAAAAGAAAAAGAAAAAAAGGAAGTCACTGGTGTGATATACGAAGCAAAATTAGACCAAACACCTGCAAAGCTAATATGATGTTTCACATTACTTATCTACTACCAGTTGCTTTTCCACACACCATAGTTTTCACATGGGCAGCTGCCACTAGTATTGAAAATATCAAATCCCATTGATGGATTGAACAAGTTGAATTGTCGTGGTCTAGTGACGAGAATTTTTTGTTGAAATTAAGTTTTGGTAGAAACAAGATCTTAAGTTTATCCTTGAACAACATTTTTTCCGCTCTCATTTGAACAAAATATCTAATTCAGTTTGATATATTTTATAAAACTGCAAGCTTGGAGAACAAAGACTTAATTGTTTTGATTTATTATAAAGAGATCAACTAATGGTATAGGGACCAAACAGGTAAATATGAATTCGAAATTAACTCAAAGTTTTTTGAAATCCAATATGGTTGAATCCAAGTTCAATCACATACATCCCATAGATTCACATATCTAAGTTAGGGGATATCAATTTATGTATAGCCATTAGCCACAAAAAATATTGAAACACAAAAAATAATGCTGATTCGGTCATTCGTTACAGTAAATAAGATCACAATTAGGGTCCGTAGATTGGCCTAAAAAAGGCAATCTTAGGGGCTGGCATCAAGGTTTTCATGGTTCATGGAGTGTACCGTTGAGTCTTGAGATTCGACCTCATCGACGTGACCCAAAGCTGTTTTCATATATATTTTAGCTCCCTGTGGTAATGTTTTCTGAAAAGCTCATTTAACACTTTTACCCCTTTTGCTTGCCTTTTTTACTGTTAGGGAAAATACAAATGTCATATCCAATAATCCAATGGAACCCTGGGTTTCGAGTTTCTTTGAAAATTTATCATCAATTATTAACATCTTACTACTTTTACTACTATCAATTTCTTGCTTCAATCTCTTTTTATTTTTATTTTTCCAAATGAGCAAGTTTCATGACATCTATGAAGTCATCAGCCAATGCTGTAAAAGCATGCACGTATACGGTATCTGGGATAATAAAACAGTTAATTAGATTCTGGGTAAAATCTTATATTTGAGTATAGTTACTGTTTTCTCACTCATATCCATAGATCCATTCAAACCTGTTATCCATAGATTGATCCGTTTGAATGAAACTAAATTTATTATGTCTTTAGTTTAAAATTGGATAAACTACACATATGCTTGCGTAAGTTTAAAATTTATTAAGCCTTCAGTTTAAAATTTCGACCCCAAATATCTCGATTCGCTGCTGTGCGCTATCAAATTAGACTAGTTTTTCGATATGTGTTATCCTAATCGACCACTCATTTTTTACCGTTGGGATCAACGGGCATACCACAGGAGCACCTCCAACTCAATTTTACCAATTTTCACCCCCACTTCTGTTAGAATGTGGCCCTCCATGCAGCTCATGCACCAGTCATCAGACCAAGCAGAGCAGGCCAAGACCAGAAGTTGCCGAGCCAAGTGCAGTAGTTTATTTTGTTGTTTCTTTTGTTATTTTAGTCAATGTAACTTATTTTGGTTCCTTTTGAACTATATTAGGTAGAAGTTTGATGTATTTCTAATGTGATTGAGCTGTTAACCAACTTTACTTATGTGTACAAGTTTAGTTTTGTAAGTTCCTATGTATTAGTGGTAGTTGGTGTAGATTAGTTGACCATATGTTGATTTTGACAAGCAAAAGCTTGGTTTATGTATTGGCATTATGCCTTTGTTCATGTTAATGAAAATTTATCAGATTTCATTCATTTTCATGCTCCATTTTCTCTTGTTTTCAATTTGGTTCTTGTTCTCAAGCAAATTTCTGCTTTTGTTTCTTCACCAAGTCACGAGGCTTGCTACACAAGCTTTCGACTCTGCTTGCTTAGCTTTGCTTCAAATCCCCAACAATTGGTATCAAGAGCATTTGTCTTAGCGGACCTGTCATTGCATATCTATAAAACTGATGGCTTCATCAGGATTTTCTCCAGCTGCACTAGCAGTTTTTAATGGTGAAGGATTCCACATTTGGATTGTCAAAATGAGAACTTACCTGCAGGCCTTCGACTTATAGGAAGTTGACAACACTGATGTTGAGCCAGCTCCAATTCGAGCCAATCCCACAGTGGCTCAAATTAGGCAGCATGCAGATGAGAGGACCAAGAGGCATAAAGCCATGTCCTATATTCAGAACTGTGTGTCTGATGTTATCTTCACCAGAATCATGGCCTGTGAGACTCCAAAACAGGCCTGGAACAAGCTTAAGGAGGAGTTCCAAGGCACAGAGAGAACAAGGCAGCAACAGTTGTTGAACCTAAGGAGAGACTTTGAAAATTTAAAGATGAAGGAAGAGGAAACAGTGAAGAAGTATTCAGATAGAATCATGGTTGTTGTGAACAGCATAAGATTGCTAAGAGAACAGTTCAGTGAGGCAAGGATTGTAGAGAAGGTGCTCTCAACATTTCCTGAAAGATATGAGGCAAAAATCTCATCCTTGGAGGATTCGAGAGACCTGACAAGCATCTCCTTAACTGAGCTTATCAATGCTCCTTATGCTCAGGAGCAAAGGAGAGCCAGCAGAATGGAGGAGCACTAGGAGGGTGCTTTTCAAGCCAAGGCCAAAGCAGCCTCGAGCACCTCAGCCTATAAAGGCAAGAAGAACTGGAGAAGCAGGCCTAAGCCTAATGCTGCAAGAAGAGGAGACCAACTCTACAGATTTTGTAAAAGGCCTTGTCATCCAGAGGCCAAATACTGGTTCAGACCAGATGTTGTATGTCAACATTGCAAAAAGAATGGTCATGTTGAAAGGGTCTGCAAAGAAAAAAGGTAGACATGACCAAAATCAAGCACAATACAAAGATGCTAAAGCTTGAGTGGCTGAAGACAGTAGTGACCATGAAGAGCAGGTTTTTGCTGTGTCATGTCTAGCTGGTCAAAGCAAAGGCTCAAGAGGGTGGTTGCTGGACAGTGGTTGAACTAACCACATGTCACCAGATGCAAACATTTTCAAAACCTTGGACAGATCTTGCAAAACCAAAGTGAAAATTGGAAATGGCCAGTTCATTAAAGCTGAAGGAAAGTGAGATGTGCTAATATGCACTTCCACAGGAGACAAAATCATAACAAATGTGATGTTGATGCCTAAGATTGACAAGAACCTTCTCAGCATTGCTCAACTACTAGAAAAAGGCTACTCAGTTGTATTCAAGGGCTAGGAGTGCCAAATCACTGATCCAAATGGATCAAGCTTCATGACAGTCACCATGAGTGATAAATGCTTTGAAGTTAACTGGCCAAGTGACTCACACTCAGCCTGTATTGCTTTAACAGAAGATACTAAGCTTTGGCATCAAAGACTTGGTCATGCCAACTTCAAATCCATGGCTCGAATGGTCAGCAAGGAAATGGTTGAAAATTTCACTAAATCAATTCAAAATGAAGATGTTTGTGAGGTTTGTCAGCTGGGAAAGCAAGCCAGGCTCCCATTTCCTGCAAGCACAACCTGGAGAGCATCAAACAAGTTAGAGCTGGTGCTCACTGGTGTGTGTGGCCCTATGAGGACTGAATTACTCAATGGAAACAGGTACTTCATTCTTTTCATTGATGATAGTACCAGATATTGTTGGATTTACTTTTTGAAGCATAAGTCTAAAGCTACAGTTGAAATAGAAACAGGCTACAAATTGAAGATCATTAGGTCAGACAATGGAACTGAGTACACCTCAGCTTAGTTCCAAGGTTTGTACAATGATGCTGGCATCAAACACCAGCAAATGTTTATACACCTCAGCAGAATGGAGTGAGTGAAAGAAAAAATAGAAGCCTTATGGATATGGCTAGGTGTCTCCTATTTCAGAAGAATCTGCCCAAGACAATGTGGGCTGAAGCAGTCAACACTGCTGTTTACATTCAGAATAGGCTACCAACCAAAGCACTTAAGCACAAGACTCCATTTGAAGCCTGGTTTGGGTTTAAACCTTTATTGGCTCACCTAAAAGTCTTTGGTCACCTATGCTACAGCCTTATACCAGTTGTAAAAAGGGACAAACTGTCAAAAAGGTCTCAAGCTGGCATTTTGGTGGGATACAACATGCTCAAGAAAGGCTATAGGATCTTAGATCCTTAAACAAACAAAGTCCATACAAGTAAAGATGTGATCTTTGATGAAAAGGCATGCTGGAATTGGGAAACAAATGAACCTAAGACTATTTCTGAAGAACTCATGGCAAATTAGCTTGAATCTGACCAAAATGATATTGACATTGATGTTGATGATGAACCAGTCAGGGGTACAAGGACTTTGGCTGACATTTATGACAGGGCTCATATAGCACAAGAAGAACCTAGCTATTTTGAAGATGCTGAAGCAGATGAAGACTGGAAATAAGCAATGGCTGATGAGATTGCTATTATTGAGAAGAACGAGACATGGGAGTTGGTTGAAAAACCAAGCAACAAGAAGGTCATTGGGGTGAAATGGGTCTATCGAGCCAAGTAGAATGCTGATGGGAGCTTGAATAAACTCAAGGCCAGGCTTGTTGTCAAAGGGTTCAGCCAAAAATATGGCCTGGACTACATGGAAACATTTGCACCAGTGGCTAGGCTTGACACTATCAGGCTACTGGTTGCCTTAGCAACACAGATCAGTGGAAGATTCATCAGCTCGATGTAAAGTCTGCTTTTCTAAATGGTTTCCTTGAAGAAGAAATATAAATTGACCAGCCACAAGGTTTTGAAGTAGCTGGTAGAGAACACATGGTGTACAGATTGAAGAAGGCTTTGTATGACATAAAATATGCACTAAGGGCTGAGTATAGCAGGATCGACAGTTACTTAGTCAGCTTGGGATTTAAAAGGAGCTCTAGTGAGCCAACCTTGTATGTCAAGAAGAGACAAGCTGAAACACAGCTCATTGTGTCCCTGTATGTTGATGATCTTTTGGTCATAGGAGAAGATCAAAGAATGTTGGTGTAACACCCCGAACCCGAGACCGTCGCCGGAGTCGAACACAAGGTGTTAACAGACTTCAAACCACTTGTTAAAAATTTCCCAGACAAGCTGCCAATCTGCGTACTAGTCGCTTTAAAAATCATAACTTGAGTTCTGAAACTTGAAATCCAGTTCCGTAAATTTTCTCCAGAACTAGACTCATATATCTATATGGTAGAATTTTTGTAGAATTTTTGGTTGGGCCAATTGGTACAGTTTATTAGTTAAAGTCGTCCCTGGTCCTGGGTTCGACTACTCTGACCCTTGTGCATTACGACTTAGATATCTCCCTTTACAGAGCTCCAATACTTATGCCGTTGGTTTCTAATGAAACTATACTCAAAAGGGAATCTATACATATAAAGCATGACTTCTAATTGTCTCTGATTAATTTAGGGTGAATTTTTAAAGTCGGGACAGGGGATCCGGAAATCGCTCTGGCCCTGTTTCACAAGAGTTTAATTATCTCCTAACATACAGCTCATATGGTCGTTTCGTTTCTTCTACATGAAAGTAGACTCATCGAGCTTCGATTACATAATTTATTCATAAATTAATTCCATTCCTACTGTTTTTAGTGATTTTTCAATCTCACGTCACTGCTGCTGCCAGCATCTGTTACTAAAGCAACTATGCCTATTTCGTGATTTCTCCTTGATCTAACTAGTAACTCATCATACATATCACAAATTATGATCATGACTAGCCATGCCAAAGGCTAATCATTGTCAAACATCTCCCTACTACACTATTGCCATATCATGAATTTTAACACCAAAAATAATCAACCATGACATATGGCATAAAAATCGAATTACCAAGACTTACGACCTAACATTATAGAACTAAATCCAACCGAACATTTATGCCATTTTCGCATGGCTAAAAGTTTACATACCAAATTTCAACAAAACATATTAGCCTATACATGCCGAAATATTCTCCTAGACCGACTAAAAAGAAGATACCAAAAGTTGCTAGCCGGTGTGATGACTTCGATGACGGCCCGATCACGCAAAAAGAGACGAGTCCAAGAAACCTAGAATAGGTGACGAGGAAACACCGAGTGAGTATATAACTCAGTAAGTCATAAGCAATGCGCTACCATCCATTAATAACATTATCACAAGAGGAAACAAAATGGAACGAGGCTAGTTACTCCATCCATACCGAACCATACCATAGTTCCTTAGACCTATCGGTTCAATCTCATACCAAGTCATGCATTCACATTCCATATACTAATCAATAGGATATTTGAGGCATTTTCATACATCATTTTATTTTCGTTACAATCATACAACTAAACGACCTTTCACCTATTCCACGATAAATCTTATGTACGTGACTTCAATTATAATTGTCACATAGGTTCAAACTTACCAAGCTCAACTCCAAATATAAACATAGCGCCTATTAGCCATGAACTCAAGGTACTTACCCGATCCGCTGTCCGTGATCAGCTCAATAATGTCGCACACTTAGTGTCCATAGTGATTCAAAAATATATATTAAGTCCGCACACTCAGTGCTATATAATCAACTCGCACACTTAGTGCTATATAATCAAACTCGCACACTTAGTGCTGTACAATTTAAACCCGCACACTTAGTGCCAATCTCATGATCATAAATGTTTACACCCGCACACTTAGTGCCGAAACCAACAACTCAATTCATCTCACCTCTTTTCTTTTTTATTCAATACTTTCATCACCCCATGCATACATGTATATATATATTTATCATTCCATTCAGCATCATTACATAGACGTTATGACCATTTAAATTAATACAAAATATATGCTTAATGACTTACTTGTGTTGGGTAAGACGGTTCCAACTCGGCTACTCGATGATCTTTTCTTTGCCTTTGCTCGATTCTCCTCCTTTAACTCCTTGAGCTTAATCAATAAATCAACTAGTTTAACCGCCTTGCTAAATATTTACAATCCAATTACACATGCATATGTATGTTAGTATATTCGGCAATCACCCTTACTAATCACCCATTTAGTCGATTGTAGGGAATTAAATATAATATCTCTAGGATGTACTCTACATGGCCGAATATACCATGTTAGTTTTTTTAACATTTCCTATGTAATTACATATAGGTTTTTACACCTTAAGTTTCACACATTTCACCTTTTAATGCCTATTGCTCATCCCTTTGATCTTAACCTAAATGACAACTCCCTCTCCCCATCTCTCAACCGAATTATCCATAACATCAAGACTAAAATTTTGCACCTTGAACTTCATACATTTATAAAAACTTCCATAACTCATTCGGCCCTATCAAGAACCATTTAACATGCTAGGAAAAATAATCATAGAGGAAGAAATTAACATTCTCAATAAACTCACCTTTTGACCGAATGTACAAGGAGCCTCTAAACTACTCATCCAAAATCTCTACCCTATTCTAAGACTTAGTCATTCGGCATATAGCCCAAATCACCATGAAAAATCTCAACTTTCTTGACATTACCAAGAGTGCATCCACAATTTAGCTTAGCATATTATAAATCCAAATCAACAAATTCAAAGCTTACCTCCTATAGCTAAAGATGAATGCCGACTTGCTCTAGGTAAGTTCCCCTTATTTTTCTTCCTTGTTTCGGCCTTGGCAAGATGGAGAAGAAGATGAACACTCCTCTTCCCTTTTTCTCTTTTATTCAATTTTATTATAATTATTTTAAGCCATTTGTTAACTAAACAAAACATATTAAATTAGAATAAGTGGAGCACCATCACCCCTTGGCCGGCCACTCTTCATCTTTTGGGTAAATTGACATGCAAAACCACCCTTTTTGGTACATGCACTAATAGACCATTTAAAATTAGCCTATCATATTTCACCATGTCTCATATCGATCCCTATTTAATAATTTCTCATGCAACTGGCAAAATTAGAGAATGAAACTTCCACATACTCATGTACACACATAATAAGCATAGAATATAGCAATTAATTATTTTTATGACTCGGTTTTGTGGTCCCGAAACCACTTTCCGACTAGGGTCACACTAGGGCTGTCACAACTCCCCCCCACATAAGAAATTTTCGTCCCCGAAAATCTTACTGGTGAATAATTTTGGATATCGATCCTTCATAGAGTCCTCAAGTTCCCAAGTGGCTTCTTCAATTCCGTGTTTATGCCAGAACACCTTCACTAATGGGATTTTCTTATTTCGCAACTCTTTTACTTCACGCATCAAAATGCGAACCGGTTCTTCTTCATAACTCAAGTTAGGCTGAATCTCGATCTCAGATGGAGTGATTACGTGCGACGGGTCGGACCTATATTGTCGAAGCATCGAGACATGAAAAACGTTGTGAATCTTTTCAAGCTCAGGGGGCAAAATTAATCGGTATGCAACTGGTCCAACTCGTTTGGATACCTCATACAGACCGATGAACCTCGGACTTAGTTTGCCCTTACGACCAAATCTAAGCACCTTTTTCCAGGGTGAAACTTTGAGAAATACTTTGTCTCCAACCTGATATTCAATGTCTTTTCTTTTCAAATCCGCATACGACTTTTGACGATCCGAAGCGGCTTTCAAACTTTCACGAATTACTCAAACTTTCTGCTCTGCATCCTTAATCAAATCAACCCCAAAAATTTTACTTTCACTAAGTTCAGTCCAAAATAATGGGGTACGGCATTTACAACCGTATAAGGCCTCGTAAGGTGCCATCTTAATGCTTGATTGAAAGCTATTGTTGTAAGCGAATTCGATCAAAGGCAAATATCTTTCCCATGAACCACAATACTCTAAGACGCAACATCTCAACATATCCTCGAGTATCTGAATTATTCGTTCAGATTGGCCATCAGTCTGGGGATGAAATGCGGTGCTAAAATGCATCTTAGTACCCAACGCTTCTTGTAAATTTTTCCAAAATCGCGATGTAAATCTTGGGTCTCTATCCGACACGATAGAAATAGGTACCCCCTGCAATCGAACAATTTGGGAGGTGTATAATTCTGCCAATTTATCGAGCGAAAAATCTGTACAGACAGGGATAAAATGAGCAGACTTGGTCAATCTATCAACAATAACCCAGATTGCATCATTCTTGCTTGATGACAATGGCAATCCAGATACAAAATCCATCGTTACCCGATCCCACTTCCATTCGGGTATCATGATCGGCTGAAGTAATCCCGACGGCACTTGATGTTCCGCTTTTACTTGTTGGCATATCAAACACCTTGAAACAAATTCGGAAATGTCTCGTTTCATACCGGGCCACCAAAATTGACGTTTCAGGTCATTGTACATTTTAGTACTACCTGGGTGGACTAACATTCGACTACTGTGAGCCTCGTCCAAAATCATTGAAATAAGTTCCGAATTTCTTGGAACACATAATCGACCTCTGAACGTCAAGCAATCATTGTCGTCAATCTGAAACTCTGATTCCTCATTCGAAGCACATTCAGCTCGTTTAGTGACCAATTCAGCGTCGACTTTCTGGAATTCAAGTATTTGACGAATCAATAATGGTTTGACCTCTAATTCAGCTACTAGCAACCCATCGGGTGAGACAGACAAGTGAGCATTCACCGCTCTCAAAGCAAACAGTGCTTTCCGACTTAAAGCATCGGCAACCACGTTAGCCTTTCCCGGGTGATAATCAATAACAAGTTCATAGTCTTTCAACAACTTAAGCCAACGTCTTTGTCGCAGATTTAGATCTCTTTGAGTCATCAAATATTTAAGACTTTTGTGGTCCGAATAAATATGACACCTTTCCCCAAACAAGTAATGCCGCCATATTTTCAGGGCGAACACTATGGCCGCCAATTCAAGATCATGGGTCGGATAGTTTCTCTCATGCGGCTTTAATTGTCTCGACGCGTAAGCCACAACTCGACCTTCTTGCATCAACACACAACCTAGCCCAAGTAAGGATGCATCACTATAAATGACAAACTCTTTGCCGGACTCCGGTTGTACTAGCACTGGAGCTTCGGTTAAATAGGTCTTTAGTCGATCGAAACTCTTCTGACAGTTCTCTGTCCACTCAAACTCAACATCTTTTTGGAGTAGTTTCGTCAACGGTGCAGCTATCATCGAGAAACCTTTTACAAATCGTCGGTAATAATCGGCGAGCCCCAGGAAGCTCCGAACTTCGGTAATATTTCTTGGAGGCTTCCAGTTAAGTATGGCTGAAATTTTGCTCGGGTCAACTCGAATACCCGATGCGGATACCACATGACCCAAGAAGCTAACCTCTCTTAACCAGAACTCACACTTACTGAACTTAGCATATAACTGCTTATCCCGCAAAATTTGCAACACTAATCTCAGGTGCTCAGCATGTTCGGTCTCCTCTCCTGAATAGACCAAGATGTCATCAATGAACACAACTACGAACCGGTCCAAATACTGTCTGAAGATCCGATTCATCAAATCCATAAATACCGCAGGGGCATTAGTGAGCCCGAACGGCATCACTAAGAACTCGTAGTGACCGTACCTCGTTCTGAAAGCAGTTTTGGGTACGTCCGAATCTCGAATCCGCAACTGATAATAACCCGATCTCAAATATATCTTTGAAAACACTGAGGCTCCCTTTAGTTGATCAAACAAATCATCAATACGCGGTAATGGATATTTATTCTTTATCGTCACTTTACTCAGTTGACGATAGTCAATGCACAACCTCATGGTTCCGTCCTTCTTTTTCACGAACAATACTGGTGCACCCCAAGGTGAGAAACTTGGTCGAGCGAAACCTCTATCCATCAACTCTTGCAACTGAGCTTTCAATTCTTTTAACTCGGTTGGTGCCATACGATACGGAGCTATCGAAATTGGCGTAGTTCCAGGTACAAGCTCAATACCAAACTCTACCTCCCGAACAGGTGGTAAACCCGGTAATTCTTCAGGAAAAACATCCGGGTATTCACAAACCACCGGCACAGATTCGGGTTTCTTTTCTAATTCTTTGTCATCAAGTACATATGCAAGGTATGCTTCGCACCCTTTTCTTACATATTTCTAGGCCAACATTGCTGATATTACAGCTGGCAACCCCCTTAAGTCCATAGACTCAACTCAGATTATCTCGTTATTTGCACACCTCAAATCAATAGTCTTGCTTTTGCAATTCACAACCGCATCATGCGCGGTCAACCAATCCAAACCAAGAATAACATCAAATTCATCAAACGGCAAAAGCATCAAGTCCGCCGGAAAACAGGAATCTCGAATTACTAGGGGGCATTTCTTACACACTTTGTCGACAAGCACGTAACGACCCAAGGGATTTGACACCCGAATTACGAACTCAGTAGACTCAACAGGTAGAGTCTTACTGGATGCTAAGGTTTCACATACATATGAATGAGTAGAGCCAGGGTCAATCAATGCAATCACATTAGTATCAAAGAGAGTGAAGGTACCAGTGATGACGTCAGGGGAGGATGCCTCCTCTCGTGCGCGAATGGCATATGCTCTAGCAGGAGTACGGTTCTCGGCTCGAACAGCTGTATCAGAGGCCCCTCTTTGACTACCTATAACACCCCGAACCCGATACCGTCGCCGGAGTCGAACACGAGGTGTTAACAGACTTCAAACCACTTATTCGACATTTCCCAGACAAGCTGCCAATCTGCGTACTAGTCGCTTTAAAAATCATATCTTGAGTTCTGAAACTCGAAATCCAGTTCCGTAAATTTTACCTAGAACTAGACTCATATACCTATATGGTAGAATTTTTGTAGAATTTTTGGTCGGGCCAATTAGTACAGTTTATTAGTCAAAGTCTCCCATGTTACAGGGATCGACTACTCTGACCCTTGCGCATTACGAATTGGATATCTCCCTACAAAGAGCTTCAATACTGATGTCGTTTGTTTCTATAGAAACTAGACTCAGAGAGAAATCTGTACATATATGGCATGACTCCTAATTATCTCTGGTTAATTTATAATAAATCTCCAAAGTCGGAACAGGGAATCCAGAAACCGTTCTGGCCCTATCTCACGAGAACCTGAATATCTCTTAACATACTGTCCATATGATCTTTTCGTTACTTCTATATGAAAATAGACTCATCGAGCTTCGAATACATAATTTATTCATCAATTAATTCCACTCATACTATTTTAGTGATTTTCAATCTCACGTCACTGCTGCTGCCAGCATCTGTTACGAAAGCAACTATACCCATTTCGTGATTTCTCCTTGATCTAACTAGTAATTCACCATACATATCACAAATTATGATCATGACTAGCCATTCCAAAGGCTAATCATTGTCAAACATCCCCCTACTACACTATTGCCATATCATGAATTTTAACACCAAAATAATCAACCATGACATATGGCATAAAAAGGTCGAATTATCAAGATTTACGACCTAACGTTATGAAACCAACCCCAACCGAACATTTATGCCATTTTCGCATGGCTAAAAGTTTACATACCAAAGTTCAAACACAACATAATAGTCTATACATGCCGAAATGTTCTCCTAAGCCGACTAAGAAGAAAGTACCAAAACTTGCTAGCCGGTGTGATGACTCCAATGACGGCCCGATCACGCAAAAAGAGACGAGTCCAAGAAACCTAGAATAGGTGACAAGGAAACACCGAGTGAGTATATAACTCAGTAAGTCATAAGCAATGCACTACCATCCATTAATAACATTATCACAATAAGAAACAAAATAGAACAAGGCTAGTTACTCCATCCATACCGAACCATGCCATAGTTCCTCAGACCCATCGGTTCAATCTCATACCAAATCATGCATTCACATTCCATATACTCATCAATAGGATATTTAGGCATTTTCATACATCATTTTATTTTCGTTACAATCATACAACTAAACGGCCTTTCACCTATTCCACGATAAATCTTATGTACGTGACTTCAAGTATATTTGTCACATAGGTTCAAACTTACCAAGCTCAACTCCAAATATAGTCATAGCACCAATTAGCCATGAACTCAAGGTACTTACCCGATCCGCTGTCCGTGATCGACTCAATAATGTCGCACACTTAGTGTCCATAATGATTCAAAAGTATATATTAAGTCCGCACACTCAGTGCTATATAATCAACTCGCACACTTAGTGCTATATAATCAAACTCGCACACTTAATGCTACATAATCAAACTCGCACACTTAGTGCTACATAATCAAACTCGCACACTTAGTGCTACATAGTTAAACTCGCACACTTAGTGCTGTACAATTTAAACCCGCACACTTAGCGCCAATCTCATGATCATAAATGTTTATACCTGCACTCTTAGTGCCGAGGTCAACAACTCAATACATCTCACCTCTTTTCTCTTCATTCAACACTTTCATCACCACATACATACATGTATATAAATTTATCATTCCATTCAGCATGATTACATAGACATTATGTCTATTTAGATCAATACAAAATATATGCTTGATGACTTACTTGTGTTGGGTAAGATGGTTCCAACTCGGCTACTCGATGATCTTTTCTTTGCCTTTGCTCGATTCTCCTCCTTTAACTCCTTGAGCTTAATCAATAAATCAACTAGTTTAACCGCCTTGCTAAATATTTACAATCCAATTACACATGCATATGTATGTTAGTATATTCGGCAATCACCCTTACTAATCACCCACTTGATCAATTATAGAGAATCAAAGTTAATATCACAATGTGTACCCTATATGGCCCATTATACATAATCAATTTTAACATCATCTATATATTTACTCATATGGCCGAATATACCTAATCATACATACACCTAACCAAAAAATAATTTCTAAAATCTTTATATCATTTATACACTAGTAAAGCATCCTCTCCCTTTCCATCAATTTAGCAAATGCATTACTCATTAACCTACAAAAATTATATTCGGCCTTAGCACACAACTTGCTAGCCGATTCTTCCCCATCTAGCAACCAATGCCCATATGTGCTCACTCAAAAATGCTAAAAAAAAAGAGATTCAAGAATCATCAATCCACCATCACATGCATCATTAACAAGCTTCATATTTAGCATGCAATGGCATTAACACAAACTCCACCTAGGCCGAATCTTAACTCATCTTCATGCCTCATCACCACAACATCAAACATCAAAATACCAACCAAGAATGTAACATGCATGGCCGAATATCATCTCCATCATTTAACAAAGTTTGAACCATGGCTAGGTAGATTTCAAACTTACAACTTAAAATATACATGAATCTCAAAGAATAATATCAAACATACCTCAATCTAGTTACATGCATGGCCAAACTTCCTCCTAATTCTCTTCCAAACCAAACATGAAGCAAGAACTCCTTCCTCCTCCCTTAGAATTTTCGGTCAAAAGAGGATGAAAAAGGATGAACAAAATTTTTCTTTTCCTTTCTTTAGCTCACGGCAATGGGGGGGGGGAAACAACCACTCATTTTTTTTGTTTTTCCTTTCTTTATTACCCATATTCCTTATTTTATTTTTTTCCTACATACCTCACTAGGCCAACATGTTCCCAACATGTTTCCACCCATAGCATGGCCAACCACTAGCTCAAATTTTGGGTAATTTGACATGCAAACCCATCATTTTCACAACATGCATTAATAGACCATTTTAAATTAGCCTATCATATTTTCACCATGTCTCATATCGATCCCTATTTAATAATTTCTCATGCAATTGGCAAAATTGGAGAATGAAACTTCCACATACTCATGTACACACATAATAAGCATAGAATATGGAAATTAATTATTTTTATGACTCGGTTTTGTGGTCCCGAAACCACTTCCCGACTAGGGTCAATTTTGGGCTGTTACAACTCTCCCCCACTTAAGAAATTTTCGTCCCCGAAAATCTTACCGGTAAATAGGTTTGGGTATCGTTCTTTCATCGAGCTCTCGGTTTCCCAAGTAGCTTCCTTGATCCCATGTTTGAGCCATAACACCTTCACTAACGGAACCCTTTTGTTTCGCAACTCCTTCACTTCACGAGCTAGGATACGTATCGGTTCTTCTTCATAACTCATATCGGCATGAATTTCAACCTCCGATGGGCTAATTATATGCGATGGATCAGATCGATAGCGTCGAAGCATCGAAACATGAAAGACGTCGTGAATCTTTTCAAGCTCAGGGGGCAAAATCAATCTATACGCAACCGGACCAACTCGTTCGGAGATCTCGTACGGCCCAATGAATCTCGGGCTCAACTTGCCCTTACGGCCAAACCTGAGTACCATTTTCCAAGGCGAAACTTTAAGGAACACTTTATCTCCCACCTGATATTCAATGTCCTTTCGTTTCAAGTCCGCATACGATTTCTGACGATCTGTGGCTGCCTTCAGACTTTCACGGATTACCTTTACTTTCTGTTCGGCATCTTTAATCAAATCAACTCCGAAAATTTTACTTTCACCGAGCTCGGTCCAAAACAATGGTGTACGGCATTTACGACCGTACAAAGCCTCGTAAGGTGCCATCTTAATACTTGATTGAAAACTATTGTTGTAAGCGAATTCAATCAAAGGTACATACCGTTCCCATGAACCACTAAACTCAAGGATGCAGCATCTCAGCATATCCTCGAGTATCTGAATTATCCGCTCGGATTGACCATCGGTTTGGGGATGAAAAGCGGTGCTAAAATGCAGCTTGGTACCCAAAGCTTCTTGCAATTTCTTCCAAAATCGCGAGGTGAATCTCGGATCTCTATCCGACACGATAGAAATAGGTACTCCATGTAATCTCACAATCTGAGAAACATACAATTCGGCTAGTTTATCCAATGAAAAATCCGTACGCACGGGGATAAAGTGAGCCGACTTAGTCAGTCTATCAACAACAACCCAAATCGCATCCTTCTTACTTGTTGACAATGGTAGTCCGGACACAAAGTCCATTGTGACTCGATCCCATTTCCACTCGGGTATCATGATCGGCTGAAGTAATCCTGAAGGCACTTGATGTTCCGCTTTCACTTGTTGACATATTAAACATCTCGAAACAAAGTCGGAGATGTCCCGTTTCATACCATGCAACCAAAACCGTCGTTTCAAATCGTTGTACATTATCGTACTCCCCGGGTGAATTGACATTCGGCTACAATGAGCTTCGTTCAGAATCATCGAAATGAGTTCTGAATTTCTTGGAACACACAACCGACTTCTGAACCTCAAACAATCGTCATCATCAATTTGAAATTCGGATTCCATATTCGGAATACATTCAGCCCGTTTTGCAACCAATTCATCGTCGACTTTCTGAGCTTCACTAATTTGATGAATCAATGATGGTTTGGCCTTTAATTCAGGTACTAACACATTGTCGGGTAGAACAGACAAGTGCACATTCATCACTCGTAAAGCAAACAGCGATTTTCGGCTTAAGGCGTCCGCAACCACATTAGCCTTTCCCGGGTGGTAGTCAATGACAAGCTCGTAATCCTTCAACAACTCAAGCCAACGTCTTTGTCGCAGATTTAAGTCTCTTTGAGTCATCAAATATTTGAGACTTTTGTGATCCGAAAATACATGGCACTTTTCGCCAAACAAATAATGTCGCCATATTTTCAAAGCAAATACGATGGCGGCTAGCTCGAGATCATGGGTTGGATAATTTCTCTCGTGTGGCTTCAATTGTCTCGACGCATAGGCCACAACTCGACCTTCTTGCATCAATACGCAACCCAACCCGAGTAGGGATGCGTCACTATAAATGACAAACTCTTTGCCTTATTCGGGTTGCACTAAAATTGGAGCTTCAGTCAAATAAGTTTTTAGTTGATCAAAACTTTTCTGACATTTCTCCGTCCATTCGAACTTAACATCCTTTTGAAGTAGCTTCGTCATTGGTGTGGCTATCATCGAGAAACCTTTTACAAATCATCGGTAATAACCGGCGAGCCCCAGGAAGCTCCGAACTTCGGTAATATTTCTTGAAGGCTTCCAGTTAAGTATGGCTGAAATTTTGCTCGGGTCAACTCGAATACCCGATGCGGATACCACATGACCCAAGAAGCTAACCTCTCTTAACCAGAACTCACACTTACTGAACTTAGCATATAACTGCTTATCCCGCAAAATTTGCAATACTAGCCTCAGATGCTCAGCATGTTCGGTCTCATCTCTTGAATAGACCAAGATGTCATCAATGAACACAACTACGAACCGATCCAAATATGGTCTGAAGACCCGATTCATCAAATCCATAAATACCGCAGGGGCATTTGTGAGCCCAAACGGCATCACTAAGAACTCGTAGTGACCGTACCTCGTTCTGAAAGCAGTTTTGGGTACGTCCTAATCTCGAATCCGCAACTGATAATAACCCGATCTCAAATCTATCTTTGAAAACACTGATGCTCCCTTTAATTGATCAAACAAATCATCAATACGTGGGAACGGATATTTATTCTTTATCGTCACTTTATTCAGTTGACGATAGTCAATGCACAACCTCATGGTTCCGTCCTTCTTTTTCACGAACAACACTGGTGCACCCCAAGGTGAGAAACTTGGTCGAGCAAAACCTCTATCCGTCAATTCTTGCAACTGAGCTTTCAACTCTTTTAACTCGGTTGGTGCCATACGATACGGAGCTATCGAAATCGGCGTAGTTCCCGGTACAAGCTTAATACCAAACTCTATCTCCCGAACAGGTGGCAAACCCGGTAACTCTTCAGGAAAAACATCCGGGTATTCACAAACCACCAACACAAATTCGGGTTCCTTTTCTAACTCTTTGTCATCAAGTACATACGCAAGGTATGCTTCGCACCCTTTTCTTACATATTTCTGGGCCAACATTGCTGATATTACAGCTGGCAACCCCCTTAAGTCCGTAGACTCAATTCGAATTATCTCGTTATTTGCGCACCTCAAATCAATAGTCTTGCTTTTGCAATTCACAACCGCATCATGCGCGGTCAACCAATCCAAACCAAGAATAACGTCAAACTCGTCAAACGGCAAAAGCATCAAATCGGCCGGAAGACAGGATTCTCGGATTTTTAGAGGGCATCTCTTACACACTTTATCAACAAGTACGCATTGACCCAAAGGGTTTGACACTCGAATTACGAACTCAGTAGACTCAACAGGTAGAGTCTTACTGGATGCTAAGGTTTCGCATACATATGAATGAGTAGAGCCAGGGTCAATCAATGCAATCACATTAGTATCAAAGAGAGTGAAGGTACCAGTGATGACGTCAGGGGAGGATGCCTCCTCTCGTGCGCGGATGGCATATGCTCTAGCAGGAGTGCGGTTCTCGGTTCGAACAGCCGTATCAGAGGCCCCTCTCTGACTACCACCCCTACCTCCTAAAATTCTCGGTGGTCTACCTCTAGTTGTCACTCCACTAGGTCTTGCACCTTGAATCTTATTCTTCTCATCAAGCTCCGTGCAATCTCTAATGAAGTGGTCCTTCGAACCGCGTCCGTAACAGGCCCTGTTAGTAGACTTACCCCAACATTCACCTAGGTGTCGTCTTCCGCATTTGGGACATTCAGGTTTCTCTTGACGATTATTGCCCACACTAGCTACCGAAGTAGCTCGGGAGCCCGTCGATGGTCTTGCTCTGATGGAAATTCCCGCAGTCGTCCTCGACTTATTAGTGTCCTCCCTGAACTTCTTTACGGCTGAGAACGGAGCTTTACCCGTCGATCTTTTACGATAGTCTCTAGCTTCAAATTCAGCCTTCTTCTTCTCCCTTCCAAGTTCTTCCGCCTTGCAGGCTCGTTCGACTAGTGTTACGAATTCTTTTATTTCCAAAATACCCATTAGTAGCTTTAAATCTTCATTCAATCCTTCTTCGAATCTTTTGCACATAGCAACCTCATCAGCTACACACTCCCGGGCATACCTACTGAGTCTTACGAATTCATGTTCGTATTCAGATACTGTCATACGGCCTTGCTTGAGTTCCAAGAATTCCTTACGCTTTTGATCAATGAACCGTTGACTAATATATTTCTTTCGAAATTCCGTCTGAAAGAAGTCCCAAGTTACTCGTTCGTTTGGGACTATGAAAATCAGGGTCCTCCACCAATAGTAGGCTGAGTCCCGCAACAAGGATATAGCACACTTTAGACATTCATCGGGTGTGCATGACAGTTCATCAAACACCCGAATGGTGTTATCAAGCCAGAACTCGGCCCTTTCAGCATCATCAGTAACTATGGCTCTGAACTCCTCAGCCCAGCGCTTCCTAATCAAGTCTACAGGTGGCTTACTCAGCCTCACAGGATGCGTAACTGATGGCATTACTGGCTCCGGGGGTGGATTGGATTATTCAAATTTGGGAATTGTTGGACAGCCGGATTGGTTCGGGCATACTGCGCGACCCACTCATTCATCATGGTAAAGAAGGCTTGTTTAGCCCCCTCACCTTGATTATTCGCAGATGACTGAGGTTCAACAGGCGGTGTCCCTTGTGCAGGAGCAGCCGCTACACTTTCAATGTCATCCGCCAAGGTTCTCTCTACACCGGGATCCATTTACTAACCAAAACATAAATTTTAACCGTCAGAAGTCATCACACAGTTAAACATTAACATTCGGCATGTATAGCTAGACTCATACGTGCTATGGTAGTCCTAGAACCGACTAAACCATAGCTCTGATACCAATCAAATGTAACACCCCGAACCCGATACCGTCACCGGAGTCGAACACGAGGTGTTAACAGACTTCAAACCACTTATTCGACATTTCCCAGACAAGCTGCCAATCTGCGTACTAGTCGCTATAAAAATCATATCTTGAGTTCTGAAACTCGAAATACAGTTCCGTAAATTTTCCCTGGAACTAGACTCATATACCTATATGGTAGAATTTTTTTAGAATTTTTGGTCAGGCCAATTAGTACAGTTTATTAGTCAAATTCTCCCATGTTACAGGGATCGACTACTCTGACCCTTGCGCATTACGAATTGGATATCTCCCTACACAGAGCTTCAATACTGATGTCGTTTGTTTCTATAGAAACTAGACTCAGAGAGGAATCTGTAAATATATGGCATGACTCCTAATTATCTCTGGTTAATTTATAATAAATCTCCAAAGTCGGAACAGGGAATCCAGAAACCGTTCTGGCCCTGTCTCACGAGAACCTGAATATCTCTTAACATACTGTCCATATGATCTTTTCGTTACTTCTATATGAAAAAAGACTCATCGAGCTTCAAATACATAATTTATTCATCAATTAATTCCACTCCTACTATTTTTAGTGATTTTTCAATCTCACATCACTGCTGCTGCCAGCATCTGTTACTAAAGCAACTATACCCATTTCGTGATTTCTCCTTGATCTAACTAGTAATTCACCATACATATCACAAATTATGATCATGACTAGCCATGCCAAAGGCTAATCATTGTCAAACATCCCCCTACTACACTATTGCCATATCATGAATTTTAACACCAAAATAATCAACCATGACATATGGCATAAAAAGGTCGAATTATCAAGATTTACAACCTAACGTTATGAAACCAACCCCAACCGAACATTTATGCCATTTTCGCATGGCTAAAAGTTTACATACCAAAGTTCAAACACAACATAATAGCCTATACATGCCGAAATGTTCTCCTAAGCCGACTAAGAAGAAAGTACCAAAACTTGCTAGCCGGTGTGATGACTCCAATGACGGCCCGATCACGCAAAAAGAGACGAGTCCAAGAAACCTAGAATAGGTGACAAGGAAACACCGAGTGAGTATATAACTCAGTAAGTCATAAGCAATGCACTACCATCCATTAATAACATTATCACAATAGGAAACAAAATGGAACGAGGCTAGTTACTCCATCCATACCGAACCATGCCATAGTTCCTCAGACCCATCGGTTCAATCTCATACCAAATCATGCATTCACATTCCATATACTCATCAATAGGATATTTGAGGCATTTTCATACATCATTTTATTTTCGTTACAATCATACAACTAAACGGCCTTTCACCTATTCCACGATAAATCTTATGTACGTGACTTCAAGTATATTTGTCACATAGGTTCAAACTTACCAAGCTCAACTCCAAATATAGTCATAGCACCTATTAGCCATGAACTCAAGGTACTTACCCGATCCGCTGTCCGTGATCGACTCAATAATGTCGCACACTTAGTGTCCATAATGATTCAAAAGTATATATTAAGTCCGCACACTCAGTGCTATATAATCAACTCGCACACTTAGTGCTATATAATCAAACTCGCACACTTAATGCTACATAATCAAACTCGCACACTTAGTGCTACATAATCAAACTCGCACACTTAGTGCTACATAATCAAACTCGCACACTTAGTGCTACATAGTCAAACTCGCACACTTACTGCTGTACAATTTAAATCCGCGCACTTAGCGCCAATCTCATGATCATAAATGTTTATACCTGCACTCTTAGTGCCGAGGTCAACAACTCAATACATCTCACCTCTTTTCTCTTCATTCAACACTTTCATCACCACATACATACATGTATATAAATTTATCATTCCATTCAGCATGATTACATAGACATTATGTCTATTTAGATCAATACAAAATATATGCTTGATGACTTACTTGTGTTGGGTAAGATGGTTCCAACTCGGCTACTCGATGATCTTTTCTTTGCCTTTGCTCGATTCTCCTCCTTTAACTCTTTGAGCTTAATCAATAAATCAACTAGTTTAACCGCCTTGCTAAATATTTACAATCCAATTACACATGCATATGTATGTTAGTATATTCGGCAATCACCCTTACTAATCACCCACTTGATCAATTATAGAGAATCAAAGTTAATATCACAATGTGTACCCTATATGGCCCATTATACATAATCAATTTTAACATCATCTATATATTTACTCATATGGCCGAATATACCTAATCATACATACACCTAACCAAAAAATAATTTCTAAAATCTTTATATCATTTATACACTAGTAAATCATCCTCTCCCTTTCCATCAATTTAGCACATGCATTACTCATTAACCTACAAAAATTATATTCGGCCTTAGCACACAACTTGCTAGCCGATTCTTCCCCATCTAGCAACCAATGCCCATATGTGCTCACTCAAAAATGCTAAAAAAAAAGAGATTCAAGAATCATCAATCCACCATCACATGCATCATTAACAAGCTTCATATTTAGCATGCAATGGCATTAACACAAACTCCACCTAGGCCGAATCTTAACTCATCTTCATGCCTCATCACCACAACATCAAACATCAAAATACCAACCAAGAATGTAACATGCATGGCCGAATATCATCTCCATCATTTAACAAAGTTTGAACCATGGCTAGGTAGATTTCAAACTTACAACTTAAAATATACATGAATCTCAAAGAATAATATCAAACATACCTCAATCTAGTCACATGCATGGCCAAACTTCCTCCTAATTCTCTTCCAAACCAAACATGAAGCAAGAACTCCTTCCTCCTCCCTTAGAATTTTCGGTCAAAAGAGGATGAAAAAGGATGAACAAAATTTTTCTTTTCCTTTCTTTAGCTCACGGCAATGGGGGGGAACAACCACTCATTTTTTTTGTTTTTCCTTTCTTTATTACCCATATTCCTTATTTTATTTTTTTCCTACATACCTCACTAGGCCAACATGTTCCCAACATGTTTCCACCCATAGCATGGCCAACCACTAGCTCAAATTTTGGGTAATTTGACATGCAAACCCATCATTTTCACAACATGGATTAATAGACCATTTTAAATTAGCCTATCATATTTTCACCATGTCTCATATCGATCCCTATTTAATAATTTCTCATGCAATTGGCAAAATTGGAGAATGAAACTTCCACATACTCATGTACACACATAATAAGCATAGAATATGGAAATTAATTATTTTTATGACTCGGTTTTGTGGTCCCGAAACCACTTCCCGACTAGGGTCAATTTTGGGCTGTTACACTACCACCCCTACCTCCTAAAATTCTCGGTGGTCTACCTCTAGTTGTCACTCCACTAGGTCTTGCATCTTGAATCTTATTCTTCTCATCAAGCTCCGTGCAATCTCTAATGAAGTGGTCCTTCGAACCGCATCCGTAACAAGCCCTGTTAGTAGACTTACCCCAACATTCACCTAGGTGTCGTCTTCCGCACTGGGGACATTCAGGTTTCTCTTGACGATTATTGCCCACACTAGCGACCGAAGTAGCTCGGGAGTCCGTCGATGGTCGTGCTCTGATGGAAATTCCCGCCGTCGTCCTCGACTTATTAGTGTCCTCCCTGAACTTCTTTACAGCTAAGAACGGAGCTTTACCCGTCGATCTTTTATGATAGTCTCTAGCTTCAAATTCAGCCTTCTTCTTCTCCTTTCCAAGTTCTTTCGCCTTGCAGGCTCGTTCGACTAGTGTTACGAATTCTTTTATCTCCAAAATACCCACTAGTAGCTTTAAATCTTCATTCAATCCTTCTTCGAATCTTTTGCACATAGCAACCTCATCAGCTACACACTCCCGGGCATACCTACTGAGTCTTACGAATTCATGTTCGTATTCAGATACTGTTATACGGCCTTGCTTGAGTTCCAAGAATTCCTTACGCTTTTGATCAATGAACCGTTGACTAATATATTTCTTTCGAAATTCCGTTTGAAAGAAGTCCCAAGTAACTCGTTCGTTTGGGACTATGGAAATCAGGGTCCTCCACCAATAGTAGGCTGAGTCCCGCAACAAGGATATAGCACACTTTAGACATTCATCGGGCGTGCATGACAGTTCATCAAACACCCGAATGGTGTTATCAAGCCAGAACTTGGCCCTTTCAGCATCATCAGTAACTATGGCCCTGAACTCCTCAGCCCCGCGCTTCCTAATCAAGTCTACAGGTGGCTTACTCAGCCTCACAGGATCAGTAACTGATGGCATTACGGGCTCTTGGGGTGGATTATTCAAATTCGGGAATTGTTGGACAGCCGGATTGGTTCGGGCATATTGCGCGACCCACTCATTCATCATGGTAAAGAAGGCTTGTTTAGCCTCCTCACCTTGATTATTCACAGATGACTGAGGTTCAACAGGCGGCGTCCCTTGTACAGGAGCATCCGCTACACTTTCAACGTCATCCGCCAAGGTTCTCTCTACACCGGGATCCATTTACTAATTAAAACATAAATTTTAACCGTCAGAAGTCATCACACATTTAAACATTAACATTAAGGCATGTATAGCTAGACTCATACGTGCTATGGTAGTCCTAGAACCGACTAAACCATAGCTCTGATACCAAATAAATTGTAACACCCCGAACCCGAGACCGTCGCCGGAGTCGAACACGAGGTGTTAACAGACTTCAAACCACTTATTAAAAATTTCCCAGACAAGCTGCCAATCTGCATACTAGTCACTTTAAAAATCATATCTTGAGTTCTGAAACTCGAAATCCAGTTTCGTAAATTTTCCCCGGAACTAGACTCATATATATATATGGTAGAAGTTTTGTAGAATTTTTGGTCTGGCCAATATGTACAGTTTATTAGTTAAAGTCGTCCCTGTTCCTGGGTTCGACTACTCTGACCCTTGTGAATTACGACTTAGATATCTCCCTTTACAGAGCTCCAATGCTTATGCCGTTGGTTTCTAATCAAACTAGACTCAAAAGGGAATCTATACATATAAAGAATGACTTCTAATTGTCTCTGATTAATTTAGGGTGAATTTCTAAAGTCGGGATAGGGGATCCGGAAATCGCTCTGGCCCTATTTCACAAGAGTTTAATTATCTCCTAACATACAGCTCATATGGTAGTTTTGTTTCTTCTACATGAAAGTAGACTCATCGAGCTTCGATTACATAATTTATTCATTAATTAATTCCATTCCTACTGTTTTTAGTGATTTTTCAATCTCACGTCACTGCTGCTGCCAGCATCTGTTACTAAAGCAACTATGCCTATTTCGTGATTTCTCCTTGATCTAACTAGTAACTCATCATACATATCACAAATTATGGTCATGACTAGTCATGCCAAAGGCTAATCATTGTCAAACATCTCCCTACTACACTATTGCCATATCATGAATTTTAACACCAAAAATAATCAACCATGACGTATGGCATAAAAATCGAATTACCAAGACTTACGACCTAACATTGTAAAACCAAATCCAACCGAACATTTATGCCATTTTCGCATGGCTAAAAGTTTACATACCAAATTTCAACAAAACATATTAGCCTATACATGCCGAAATGTTCTCCTAGACCGACTAAAAAGAAGATACCAAAAGTTGCTAGCCGGTGTGATGACTTCGATGACGGCCCAATCACGCAAAAAGAGACGAGTCCAAGAAACCTAGAATAGGTGACAAGGAAAAACCGAGTGAGTATATAACTCAGTAAGTCATAAGCAATGCACTACCATCCATTAATAACATTATCACAAGAGGAAACAAAATGGAACGAGGCTAGTTACTCCATCCATACCGAACCATACCATAGTTCCTTAGACCTATCGGTTCAATCTCATACCAAGTCATGCATTCACGTTCCATATACTAATCAATAGGATATTTGAGGCATTTTCATACATCATTTTATTTTCGTTACAATCATACAACTAAACGACCTTTCACCTATTCCACGATAAATCTTATGTACGTGACTTCAATTATAATTGTCACATAGGTTCAAACTTACCAAGCTCAACTCCAAATATAAACATAGCACATATTAGCCATGAACTCAAGGTACTTACCCGATCCGCTGTCCGTGATCAGCTCAATAATGTCGCACACTTAGTGTCCATAGTGATTCAAAAATATATATTAAGTCCGCACACTCAGTGCTATATAATCAACTCGCACACTTAGTGCTATATAATCAAACTCGTACACTTAGTGCTGTACAATTTAAACCCGCACACTTAGTGCCAATCTCATGATCATAAATGTTTACACCCGCACACTTAGTGCCGAAACCAACAACTCAATTCATCTCACCTCTTTTCTTTTTTATTCAATACTTTCATCACCCCATGCATACATGTATATATATATATTTATCATTCCATTCAGCATCATTACATAGACGTTATGACCATTTAAATTAATACAAAATATATGCTTAATGACTTACTTGTGTTGGGTAAGACGATTCCAACTCGGCTACTCGATGATCTTTTCTTTGCCTTTGCTCGATTCTCCTCCTTTAACTCCTTGAGCTTAATCAATAAATCACCTAGTTTAACCGCCTTGCTAAATATTTACAATCCAATTACACATGCATATGTATGTTAGTATATTCGGCAATCACCCTTACTAATCACCCATTTAGTCGATTGTAGGGAATTAAATATAATATCTCTAGGATGTACTCTACATGGCCGAATATACCATGTTAGTTTTTTTAACATTTCCTATGTAATTACATATAGGTTTTTACACCTTAAGTTTCACACATTTCACCTTTTAATGCCTATTGCTCATCCCTTTGATCTTAACCTAAATGACAACTCCCTCTCCCCATCTCTCAACCGAATTATCCATAACATCAAGACTAAAATTTTGCACCTTGAACTTCATACATTTTATAAAAACTTCCATAACTCATTCGGCCCTATCAAGAACCATTTAACATGCTAGGAAAAATAATCATAGAGGAAGAAATTAACATTCTCAATAAACTCACCTTTTGACCGAATGTACAAGGAGCCTCTAAACTACTCATCCAAAATCTCTACCCTATTCTAAGACTTAGTCATTCGGCATATAGCCCAAATCACCATGAAAAATCTCAACTTTCTTGACATTACCAAGAGTGCATCCACAATTTAGCTTAGCATATTATAAATCCAAATCAACAAATTCAAAGCTTACCTCCTATAGCTAAAGATGAATGCCGATTTGCTCTAGGTAAGTTCCCCTTATTTTTCTTCCTTGTTTCGGCCTTGGCAAGATGGAGAAGAAGATGAACACTCCTCTTCCCTTTTTCTCTTTTATTCAATTTTATTATAATTATTTTAAGCCATTTGTTAACTAAACAAAACATATTAAATTAGAATAAGTGGAGCACCATCACCCCTTGGCCGGCCACTCTTCATCTTTTGGGTAAATTGACATGCAAAACCACCCTTTTTCGTACATGCACTAATAGACCATTTTAAATTAGCCTATCATATTTCACCATGTCTCATATCGATCCCTATTTAATAATTTCTCATGCAATTGGCAAAATTAGAGAATGAAACTTCCACATACTCATGTACACACATAATAAGCATAGAATATAGCAATTAATTATGTTTATGACTCGGTTTTGTGGTCCCGAAACCACTTTCCGACTAGGGTCACACTAGGGCTGTCACTGTTGGCTGATTTCAAAGCCAAAATGATGGAAATGTTTGAGATGTCTGATTTGGGGCAAATGACATACTTTCTAGGATTGGAAGTATTTCAAACTACAAATAGAATCTTCTTAAGCCAAAAGACATTTGCTATGAAGATCTTGAACAAGTTCGTAATGGAGAACTGCAAACCAACAAGTACTCCAGCAGCTGTTGGATCAAAGCTATCGAGCCAAGAAGATCATGAGCAGGTTAGTGAATCCACCTACAGAAGTTTGGTAGGTTGTTTGCTGTATTTAACTGCATCAAGACTGGACATTATGTTTGCTACAATTCTACTGTCAAGATTCATGCATTGTTGGAATAAAAAGCATTATCAAGCAGCAAAAAGGATGCTAAGATACATCAAAGGGACTCTAAACTATGGACTTAAGTTTGGCAAGACTGAAAGATTGAAATTAGTGGGATACACTGACAGTGATTGGGCTGGTTTCTTGGATGATATGAAAAGCACCTCAGTGTATGCTTTTACCCTTAGTTCATCTGTGTTCTGCTGGAGCTCCAAGAAGCAATCGATAGTTGCTCAATCAACAGCAGAAGCTGAGTATGTTGCTACTACTAATGCTGTTAATCAAGCCATTTGGCTAAGGAAGATTTTAGCTGACTTGAACCTCATCAAAGGGAAGCAACAGAGATATTTTATGATAACAAGTCTACTGTTGCAATTGCAAAGAACCCTATCTTCCATGGTAGAACCAAGCACTTCAATATTAAACTGCATATTGTAAGGGAGATGGAACAAGCTCGAGAGATAGAGCTGATTCATTGCAATTCAAAGGAATAAGTTGCTGATATTTTCACAAAGTCCCTTAATGCTTCAAGGTTCATTAAGTTATGGAAAGAACTTGGAATTAGCAGCATGGAGACCAATGAGGAGTGTTAGAATGTGGCCCTCCATGCAGCTCATTCACCAGTTATCAGACCAAGCAGAGCAAGCCAAGACCAAAAGCTGCTGAGCCAAGTGCAGTAGTTTATTTTGTTGTTTCTTTTGTTGTTTTAGTCAATGTAATTAGGTAAAAGTTTGATGTATTTCTAATGTGATTGAGCTGTTAACCAGCTTTACTTATGTGTACAAGTTTAGTTTTGTAAGTTCCAATGTATTAGTGGTAGTTGGTGTAGATTAGTTGACCATATGTTTATTTTCACAAGCAAAAGCTTGGCTTATGTATTGGCATTATGCCTTTGTTCATGTTAATGAAAATTTATCAGATTTCATTCATTTTCTTGCTCTATTTTCTCTTGTTTTCAATTCGGTTCTTGTTTTCAAGCAAATTTCTACTTTTGTTTCTTCACCAAGTCACGAGGCTTGCTACACAAGCTTTCGACTCTGTTTGCTTAGCTTTGCTTCAAATCCCCAACAACTTCCCTCTCTTTTTTTTTCTTTTTATGATTTTCTCGGGTATTTACTGATAATTTGCTCCACTACTTTCTATATGTGCAGGATTCAGTTTGGCACTTCTCCTCTCTTTTCTTTTAGCTTTTCTCGTTCCGAAGATTGTTTCCTTGTGGTAGTTTATTATGGTTTCTAAATTTTGGTAGGGATTGTGGGTTCCAGAGTGGTGAAGGTTGTGGGGTTGTTTTCAGTTGAGGGAATGGGGTTGTTGGGTATGCGGGTTTATGGGTTTAGGGACTGTTTTTGGTGATGAAATGGCAATGATGGTGAGTGCTAGGTAGGGGATCGGTGATGGAGGCAAGGTGCTTATGGAAGTGAGGATTATTGTGTGGTGATGACGGATTAGTCGCCGGTGGTTTAAGGGTTTAGAGGTAGTGATGGAGAGGTTCGAGCGAGGAAAAAGGAGAAAATAAAAAGGGAAAGGGAAAAAGATGGTGTTATAAATCCGTGGGTGTACATGCAACTCTCGTAACCCTTCAAATATTTACTTTCTTGTAACTCCTAAAAGAAATTATAGGGTCACTTAATAATTTTATTTATCATGTAGTAATTTATGATAATTGAGGCTTTATATAAGTAAAGGATGTATAAATTATAGTATCCCAATTTTTATAGTTTTATATAGGGATCAGCGTTCGATCAAATCAAATAATAAAATTTCAAAATTAATCGAGTTGTCGAATCTTATTTTATCATCCTAACTCGATTTGAAATTTTCTCGAATCGAGTTGAGTGATATGGAATTCGAATTGAATCGAATCGAATCGAATATATTTGTTCGAGTTAAATTAAAAAAATGACTTTCAATCTTTTTAACTACAGTCACCCACCGTAATCAAATTTGTTAATTAATTTTCATCTCCTCATTATTTATTTATTAATATTTTATATACGGGTTAACTTCTTTGCTTGCTTAGTTGCTTCAATTATTTCTGATTTTTATCGCTATGTATTTTAAAATTAAAAAATATATTAAATATAAAAAATGTGAGTTTTTAATAAAAGTTATCTTAAAGATAAAATGTTAAATTGATACTAATATAAAATTTTAACATGAGCATTTTATGGTATCATTAATAATTCAATTCTAACAGAAATTTATAAAGATTTAATATGATTAAACAATTTAATAATATAAATAGTACAAAATGTGAAATTTAATTCATTAAAATAAATAGTAGATATAAATAAAATTATTACTATAAAGTAAAAGTTTATGAGGAAAATAAAAAATTTTGAAGGTTAGGGAGTAAAAGTTTGGAGGGGAAAGTAAACTGGGGAAAAATATTCAAAAAAAAAAGGGGAGGGGATGGGTTTGGGGTTGCTGGGATGGGAAAGGAGTAAAAGTTTTAGGAGAAAAGTATTGGGGAGAAAGTAAAAAGATTTGGGAGTTTGGGGTAAAAATATAAAATATTATAGTTTTGTATTCGGTTTATTCGAATTATTCGAATTCAAAAATTAAACTCGATTCAAACTCGAAATTCGGAAAAAAATTGAGTTGACTCGAATAACTCAATTCGTTTAACTTGAAATTTAATTTTTTCTTATTTTTTTCGAGTCGAATTGAGTTTTGCTCATCCCTAGTTTTATGATATGTTACCAGCATGAGCTTACTCGAAAATGTTAAATATATTGTTGAAGGACAAGTAATATAGACATACAACATCCTTGTTAAAGCAACAATCTTAACTTATGTGATTTTCTATGTATGTTTAAATGATTTTTAGACTTTAATATTTTTAATGAAAAAATTGAATAAGGTTTTGTTAGATGCTTAAAAATGATGCTTATTGTTTTATATATATATATTGAAGTATAAATATATATTTTGTATATATCTCATGATATGTTTGTTTATGATCTAATATTTTGAATAATATTGAAGTATCAACACTTGTAAATCTTTACTTAAATATATCTTTTATAAGATATGTCATTGATAAGATTAAAAAATGATAGTCATATTTTTTATTTGGTGACTTTTATCAAATATGCTACATTGCTTATTAGATTATTTCTTAGATTATTTCTAATTCACACATGATTGGTAAGTATGAACTAATTTTGTATTTGTTATATATAATAATGCATTTATAATGATTTGTATAATGTCAAATCTTGTTAAACTTTAATTTGCGGCTCTTGATATCTTATGCAATAATCATTTGTTATGGGTATTAGATGCCGAAATTCACCTAGATGCTAACATTAGGGAACAAAATTTTTGCAAATCAAGAGGAATCTAATCAAGACAAGACAAAATTTGTAACGATTCAGTTTCCAGTGGCGCTGGAAAATATGGTTTTGAGACCTCATTTACATAAAACGTGTCCGTAAATAATAAATAGGGATTTTTACGGAGTTATTATATTGAAATATTAAAATTCAATTAAGTAATTTAGTTGAAAATGTGGTTAATTAAGGTCTAGGGACTAAATTATAAAATTTTAATCACTATAGATTTTTAATTAGTAAAGGGCTTGTGGACCTAGATAGCAATTATCCAAAGAACTAAAATGGCTAATAGACCAATTTTAAATAGATGATAGTGGGAAGTGATGTTCATTGTCATTATATTAAATTAATTAAGGATTTATTGTTAATGAAGCATGATTAAAGTAATTTATTAAGTTTAATTAAAATTAATCTAATTATATAAGTAGAAATTAGTGGGAAAAGATGAAAAAAATTGTCATCTTCTTCCCAAAGCCATCGTCTACCATTGAAAAGTTGAAGAGAAAAGCTTTGAAAACCTATTTGATATTAGTCCAACATCTCAAGTAAGTCCTTGGCTATTTTTCTTTGATTTTTATTGATTTTTTTTTATCATGAAAGCTTTTGATTTTTATAGATTTTTTTTATCATGAAAGCTTGATTAAGTTAACCCATGTATCAGTTTATTCAATTGGTGAGATCTTGATAAGTTGCAATTGTTGAGAATTGAATGAATTAGGTGTGAAATTATTAGAAATTAAGTTTAGATTATGAAAATGACTAAATTATAAAGCTTAACATGTTTGATTGTTAGCTTTGTTACATTAGGGACCAAATTGAATAAAATGAAAACATGATACAAAATTGTGGTAGGAATAGAAATTAGAAGGTCCCTGGTGAGAAAACGTATTTTAATCCAAAGCTTTAGATCAAAAGTTATGCTTGTCTCGGGTTTAGGGACTAAATTGAATAAATTGTAAAATATACATGATTTGATATTTAATTGTGAATTGGTTGAAAATTGGTAGTTTTGCATCAATGCTGATCCATTAAAAGAGAAAAGAAAAGCCAGAGTTATCGATGAGTGACGCGAGATCCTGATTTGTATTTTTATCATTTGAGAATTGATTTAATTGTTTGCATATACATGTTCATTACATGATTGAATATTAAGGTAAGTATATAACAATCGTATGATTTGAATTGTTGTGCTTGATATTGACTATTGAGATAGTGGATTGAATTAAATTGTATGACGGTATTGAATGCTGAAATAGTGAATTGGTTTGAAAATAGGAAAAACGAGTATGATATGATTTGCTAAATGATATACGATGTATGAACTGAACTGATGACGGGATTGAAATTTGATATATGTTTATAATGTATATTGATTCATTGTTACCTTAATAATGATCCTGAGTGCCGTCAAATTAGTTGGCATGCCTTAGGTTGAAGACCATTGTGCCTTTGGTTATCTAGGATGGTAGGATAGGTAAAGTATGAGAACCATTGTTGTTGGGCCACCCGAGATGGTAAAATGAAAGAATAATGAAAGCCATCATTGCTAGGCCATTCAAGATGACAGAATAGTAAAATGGTGTGAACCATCATTGCGAGGCCACCCGAGATGGTAAAATATGTATATAATGAAAAACATCATTGTCGAACTATTGGGATGACAAAAGTAGAAAAAGAATGATGGAATGATGATGAAATTGGTATATTATGATACATGTATAGTGTCACATTCCAAAAATCGGGTTAGTAGAAACTGGGTTAATGAACCAAGAGTGGTCACGATTGATTTTTTATTTAGATAATCTTTTGCTCATTTGATAATAAATAAATATCAATAATAGTTATTGAGTAGTGGTGGAGTTGTCCTTGATGATCTAAGTTCAAATCCCTTCGCTCTCGTTAATTTCTATTTGATACAAATTTGTTTCAAACCCTTAGCAAATATCATCCCATATTTTTATTTTTATTTGCTCAAGTTTGAGAACAAGGAAGTGAGAAGTCTAGTGGTTTTTAACTCTTTAGTTATCCTAGTGATATGTTTACACTCTTCTATTTATTTATTTTTTACAATTTTTCCATGTTATTTAAGTGCTTTCCATCCACCCCTTTTTTACCATAAATAGGAGGATTCTTTTCCTTCAATATAGGTCAAACTTACCTTAAATTGAGGGTGCATGATCCCCCTTTTTACTCCATGTCTCCTTCCATTGCATTCTAATGTTTTCTATTCAAAAGGTTCATTGACCCTAAACCTTGTTGACCAACTTATTCCCACTTTTCCAACCTCACTTTGCTATCTTTACCTCCCTTTTACTCCAATTTTCTCTCTTTTACATTTTTGTTTTCATCCATTTTCTATCCATTTGCAACCATCTTTTCTTTTAATCTTTGCTCATTTCCTCCACTGTGACTAAACCCTCAACCACTGTTCACCACACCTCATGGCCGCCACACCTCATCTCCTCCTCTTTTTCTCCTCCTATTACCGTTGTGCGCCACAACGGGTCTCATTTCTCCTCCCTATTATGTCGAAACCGAATAGATCTTTACAGTCGAACCATCACTCCAGCATTGCTGGACCGCCGTCGAGCTGTTGTTGTTGCCACCTCAGACCACCACTGCAGTCAGTGACGAAATTTTTTCCTACCTCTTCCTGTTTCACTTGCCGATTCTGTAATTGATTAAAATTACATATTCCCTTCATTATATCAATCTTTTTAGATCACTTGATTCATAGACTTCGTTCCTTCCTCGATTCATTAACCATTCCGAATTGAATCAAGTTGTAAGTGTAGTTATTTGGATCGCAAAATCCTTCTCTTAGTGGTTTCATATTATCGTCGAATGGTATAGTAGCCATAGAGACAATGTTGCATTTTATCATCATTTATTTATTATCGTACTAATACAACTCCTTACCATCTGGAAGGACCAAATGATAATCGTAGGAGAGACCCCTAGTTTCACATTAGGAATCATCTTTTCGTGAGTTCAAAACCATAGGGTAAGTGTTGGTGAGGACTTTTGTAATCGATCTATTAGGGATGAATATTTTTCAAACAGATCCTAACTAATAAATGTTATTCATGTGTTAGATTCATCTTTCGAGTTAGATCAAAGTAAGATCGTTATTAAAGATTGTGGCAAATCGGATCTACGATATAAGGTGTGGGATCGTAACCATTTGTTGGTGTGATATAGTTATTTTATGACATTAATAATTTAATTATATTAAAACATAAAAACTTAACAGGATGAACACCAAGTGACTCTAACCTAGCGATTCTATGAAACACATGATAATTGATGTGATTATGACTGTGGTTATGATGTATGTGTAAATCTCATCCTCATGATATGTGATGTATGGCTTATGTGATATATGTGATGATTTAAGCATGTGAGACTTATATATGTGTATGTGAAAATTGAGGTCCATGATCTAATGTGAAAAATATGTTTAACATGTTAAAGAGACTATAAGTGATAAATAAGAGATATGTGATTATGAGAGCATGTTTACGACTTGGACATTTCTAAAATTGTGAGATTACACGGGGTAATGTTATCGATTATTTTAGATAGGGACTCGATATTCACTTTGAGATTTTGGAAGAAACTATAAGAAGCCTTGGGTACAAGGTTGAGTTTTAGTACGACATTCCACCCACAGATTGATGGTCAGCCTGAGCGGGCAATTCAGACCCTCGAGGACATGTTACGGTGTTGCGTCCTTGAATTTCAGGGTAGTTGGGAAAAATACTTACCTTTGGTGGGATTTTCCTACAACAATACTTTCCAAACGAGTTTAAAATGGCACCTTATGAGGCATTATATGGCTAGAAGTGTCGAACTCCACTATATTGGACAGAGCTTAAGGAAAGTCAGATTCATGGAGTTGATTTAGTCAAGTAAACTAAAGAAAAGATTAAAGTGATATGGGACTGTTTAAAAGCAGCATCAGATAGAAAAAAGTCATATGCTGATTTGAAGAGAAAAAAGATTGAGTTTCAAGTCGGAGATAAAGTATTCTTGAAAGTGTCTCCATGGAAGAAGGACTTGAGATTTGGTCGAAAGGGCAAACTAAGTCCAAGGTTTATCGGACCATATGAGATTACCAAAAGAGTTAGACCGCTAGCCTACCTGTAACACCCCTAACCCGTATCCGCTGCCATAACAGGGTTTCAGAGCATTACTACCATTTACAGATCACTAAAAAAATTTAAATACTTACCGATTCAATGCATCATATAAATAAACATATTACCATTCAATCAACAATTTGACACTTGTATAAGCATCAAACAGCAACATTGTTAGTATACTTGCACATATCTCATATAAATTCAACATTGATATATCTATTTTCTCGACATATCGCACTTGAGTTTAATAATAGTCTCAACTTACATAATTTCCTTGTATCAACATATCAAAGATAATCATATATGTACATGTCATGAAACATATCATGCTCTTACCGTTTCTTCATAAGCATATATCATTCATTTCATTATATCAATATTTCATGCTCCATCATTTCCATATATTTTATGTATATTTATTCCGGTAATAGCTTATATCAAACTTAACATAAATTATATTCCATGTACTTATACTTATTTCGTTTATCTATCTTCATAATTATTTCATATAACCATTCGTCATCTGATACATATTACCTGAATATCAATTGTTCAACAGATGTTAGAGCGTCTCCCATCCACAGTCTTATTTATCTTTGACATGATGCCATAGTGTCTTTCAACTATGGTCTTACTCATTTTCTGTCATGTTGCCATGTTATCTTTCAACCATGGTCTTGTTCATTTCATATCACGTTGCCATGGTATCTTTCAACCATGGTCTTACACATTTCATATCAGGTTGCCATGGTATCTTTCAACCATGGTCTTACACATTTCATATCAGGTTGCCATGGTATCTTTCAACCATGGTCTTACACATTTCATATCAGGCTGCCATGGTATCTTTCAACCATGGTCTTACACATTTCATATCAGAGAGCACACTCCGCGAACCTCATCCTTACAGTGGGATTACCAGTCCAGGCTAAATCCCCTGCAACGACAATTACTCTAATGAGCTTGGATCTGAATTACCAGTCCAGGCTAAATTCAGACCCTAATTCGGATTACCCGTCCAGGCTAAATCCATTTTACACGTATTCTTCGCGAGGGCTATATCAGAATAGGATCACCGGTTCGGGCTAGATCCTTTTTACCGTCAATTCCTTTTCAGAGATCCATCGAATTTTCCTTTCATTCAACTGGGATTTATTTTCAATTTATATCGAGTATTATCAATATTTCATCAAATATCATGAATTGAACATTCAAATCATATTTTCATCACATAACCACATATTTCAAGTATTTAAAATACAATTCAAGTTACACAAACTTACCTCATTGCTTGTTTGTGTTTATAATTTCATTAATCCGATATCTTTTCTTTTCCACGATCAAGTCTCATATTTGAGTCGTCCAGATCTTTATAAATAAATTTGATCATCATTTTCATTCATTTCATCTTATAATGCATTTAATTAATGCTCTAGGCAAAATTACCATTTTGCCCCTAAACATTTAATTAATGACGATTTCGTCCTTGGGGTCAGGAAAATAGAATTCTTGCAATTTAATCCTTATTTCCAGCTATTATTCTCATATATATTGATAACAGTCCATGAATTCTATAAAATATCAGAATTTTCCATAATTTCAACACTTTTCAATTTAATCCCTAAAACATGTTTTCCCCCGATCTTGAACTAAATTAATAATTTTATTCAATTTTGTAATTTAAATAATAAAATAATCCATTTCATGCAATTTGGTCATTTCTGACATTTTTACAAAATTACCCATAAAGTTTTACTTTTATTCAATTTAGTCCTTAAGCCTAAAATATGCAAATTAGCCATGCTTAATGAATATTCATATATGTTTTCCTCTTGCTCCTCTCCATTCCACATCCTTGATGTATGTAGCACACTTGTAAGTAACATTATCTATAATCTTTATTATTTACTTTTATGAATATTCAAGCTGTCCATCTGTGTCATAGTCACTAAATTATTTATATCTGGATCTATAGGACTCCAAATTAAGATCCGCTAATTTTCCCTAAAACTAGACTCATATATCTTCTTACCATAAAATTTTCAGAATTTTTGGTTTAGTCAATAAGTACAGTTTATTCATTAAAATTAACCCTATTCTGCTGTCTGACAGTTGTGACCCTTCTTCACTAAAAATTAATTATCTCCTTGTACAGGATTCGAATGATGTTCATATTTGTTTCTATTGAAAATATACTCATTCAGGATTCTAAACATATAAATTTGAGCCCCTAATTATTTTTATCCAATTTTTTATGATTTTACAAATTCAGAACAGGGGAACCCGAAATCATTCTGACCTTGTCTCACAAAATTCATCATATCTCATCCATTGCTTACATAATTTCTTCTATAAGAAACTATACTTAATAATATTTAATTTAATATTTTATTCATCCTATAATTAGATTTCTACAATTTTTGATGATTTTTCAAATTTAGACTACTGCTGCTGTCCAAAACTGTTTTAGTACAAGATATTAATTACCATGTTATAACATCCTTATTTTCTTTTTCTACACCATTTCTCATCACTTTCTCTTATTTTTTTCTTCACTAACATATCAAGAACATAGGACCTTATGTAAGAAAACTCTACTATAACATTATTTCCATGCTTTATCAATAATAACAAACTTAAAAACATATTGAAATCTTGATGTACTTACCTTTTCTTATTGGCTTCAATCTTTAACTTGATTTTTCTCTCTCCTCCAGCTTCGATTTCTTGAATCCAACTTGATATTCTTGCTCCCCATCATCTCCTTGCTATCTTTCTCTCTTGATGGCTATGGAAATTCTTTCAATTTTTAGGTGAAAATAATGAATTTTTGGTGGAAGGACTAAATTGTAAAGAAAGCAAACTTCTTTTCTTCTTCTTATCTTACGTTAGTTTGCATGGGAAAGGAAATGTGTTGATAATTCTTCATCTTTCCTTCCTTTTATACTAAATAAATAATAATATAATAATAATAAACATCTCATAAAATATTAATAAAATAATATTTATCTAATTAATTAATTTAAAATATCATCAACATAATCATTACATTCTAGAATTCTCTCTCTTACTAATTGACCATTTTTGCCCTTCATGATCTTTTAGAATTTCATCCTTGAGTCATCACTTAATTTGGTAAAATTGCGATTTAGTCCCTCATAATTTTTTTACCTATTCAATTTGGTCCTAATTCATCAAATTTTCTTGGTTTCTAGATCATTCCACCCTTAAAATATTTACACCATTAGTCCTTCAACTTTTTTATATTTACACTTCAACCCCTTAAATTTTAAGTATTTACTCTTGTGCAACAAGACTTTTCTCATCTTTGCAATTTAGTCCTTTCTTGAATTAATATATCATAATATACTTCTCAATATTGACATCACTCAAAAATTCCCTTTTTGTCACTTTATTTCCTTATTTTACTATATCACGGATAATATTTTACTATAAAAAATTTCGGGGTATTACACTACCGATTAGCGTTGCCTTCTGAATTGGAAAAGATTCATGATGTATTCCATGTGTCCATATTGCATAGATATAGATCGGACCCCTCATATGTGATTTCACCAATTGAAATTGAGATTAGTCTGGATATGACTTATGGTAAAGAACCGGTAAAGATTTTGGCTCGAGAAGTTAAACAGTTGAGGAACAAGAATATAGCCTTGGTGAAAGTTTTATGACATAGACATGGAATGGAAGAAGCCACATGGGAACCTGAAGAAGCCATGAGAAGTCAATATCCAAACTTGTTTACTGGTAAAACTTTCGAAGATGAAAATCCCTAAGGGGGGAGAAATGTAACATCCCAAAATTAGACCTAGTCGGAATAGTGGTTTTGGGACCAAAAATCAAACATTAAAATATTTGTTTTATGATTATTATGAGGTATATGATATGAAAATAAGAATGTGTTAAAGTTTCATAAAGAAATTTTAAGTATAAGGTGTCCAATTGGAAATTAGGGACCAAATTGAATAAATTGAAAAACTTGGGTTCTAGAAGCAATTAGTATGAAATTAGTATGGATTATTAATTAAGAGGACTTAAATAGCAATTTTCCCAATTTTTAAGTTTTTAGACAAAAATGGGCATGCATGGAAAATTTTGAAAGGTTATTAAGGAAGGGAATTTTGGTCATTTGGTAATAAATGAAATAAAAAGGGAAAAAGATAGCTAAAATCAGCCATCATCTTCCTTGTGGCTCTCGAAATTCTCTATAGCCATAGCTAGGGTTTTGGTTCAACATTTCAAGCTTGATAGTAAATATTCCCTAGCCCCGTTTTTTATGTTATTTATGTTTTTGATATCTTCATAACATGTTCTCTCTATTTCTACTATATTTCAAGCTAGGGTTCATGTTCAAAAATTTACCCATGCATGAGATGCTTGTGTTTTGATGATTTATGGAGGAATATGTGAGTTTAAAGGATAGTAAACAAATTTTACTAAATAGTTTTCCATGGAAATGGCTTAAGGGACCATTTTGTAACTGTTGTGAAAATGGGAAGAAAAATGTGAAATGAAAGAAAATGTGGGCTGCTATAAGCAAGAAAAATATTCAGCTAGGCTTGGGTAACTTAGAAATTTCATGCATTCCATTATACCAGCCTTAGGACTAAAGTGTAAAAAGTGTGAAACGTTAAGGGTAAATTGGTTATTTTGCCTGGGGGTGAGTCTGAAGTCGAAAATGAACAATGTGAGGTATTAATAATTTATTTTTATTGATATAGACCCTGAGGAACCAATTCCGGAGGTTGACCGTGGAAAACGAAAGGTTTCGGAATAACTGAAATATGAACCCGAAGCAATTACCAAGTAAGTTCATGTAACTCGAAGTAGACTCTTAATATACTTAAAAATGTATATTCATGTATACATTATAATATTGAAAATTGCTGTGAAACAAGGTATGATAAATGTCCCAGTTGAATAAAAAGGATATCTCATTGATTCTCCAAATGAATTGACGGTTAAAAGGATTTAGCCCGGACAGGTGTTCCTTTAGTGATCGAGCCTCCCGAAGAATAAGTGTGCTAAAATGGATTTAGCCCAGATGGGTAATCTGATTAGGGTCTAAATTTAGCCTGGATTGATAATTCAGATCTGAGCTCATTAGAGTACATGTCATTGTAAGGGGTTTATCCTGGACTGGTAATCCCGACATTACTCTATGTGTTTACATTATGGGGGATTTACCCTGGACTGGTAATCCCGTCGTAAGAGCGAGGTTCACGGGAGTGCATCTTTAAAATGATCACTTACACGATTTGACAGTAAATGAGATATCCATCGAGATTCCGATAAGTTCAACGGGATTAAAATAAGGAACGAAAATAGAAATGCATGAAATGATGAGCTCACCTAAGACTAATGCTATAATGTACTTATCCGAGACTAACTTGATGGTTGAGTGTATGTAATAGGGAAATTATACTATGCATGTTTGGCATGAATATCCATTATGGATGTATGCTAAATAACCGGTAAGTTTACCTTCCCGTTATCTGAACTTACTAAGCATGTGAATGCTTACCCCCTTTCATTTCCCTTGTCTTACAGAGCTCGAGGACTCGTGAAGATTGGAAGACGATTGGAGCATTGTCAACACTATCAACTTGTCTTGCTTGGGTATATAGAAACTTTTATTTTGTTATAATGGCACGTATAGGATTCTTAGTCATTTTGTTATATGTGTCATTTGGCTAGCCAATGTAAAGGCCTGAATGATATACTTATTTGTTTTGTATATGGCCATGAGATATGACTCATTTTGATGTAGGTTGTAAACCTACTAACTGTGCATGGTTATGCTTAAATGTTTCATGTGATGGTTAAATATGATTTATCATGAATGGACATGTGAAATGTGGCCAAATCACTTGGAGATGATTAGGTCATAATTGGCAATGAGATATAAAATGAGCCAAGTATAAAATGTGATTATTGAAGTAGTAATCCTTAATACAAAAAGGATAACCTAGCATGTGCTAAACCAATGAGATGAGGTTAACATGCAATATACTATGCCAATGTGGGTTATAGACATATTTAGGTCATGTTAAAAACCATTAAAGTTTATAAATGTGTATGGATGTTGAGAATGACCATTAGCTTGGAAAATAGCCTCCAAAAAGGTACACACAGGTAGAAACACGGGCATGTGTCTAGGCCGTGTGTGACACACGGCCTACCCCTTAGGCATGTTGCTCAGCCGTATGTCCCTTGCACCTTGAATTTTTAGGTCAGTACGCATGGTAGTAAACACATGGGCAGAGACACGGCCGTGTGTCTCAATCGTATGGAGGACATGGCCTTGCACATGGGCGTGTGTCTTGGCCGTGTGCCCCTAGATGGATGATGATGTCATAAACAGAATGTCTAGGTTTTTGGACACGAACGATGACACGGGTGTGTCTAGGCCTAGGCCGTTTGAGGGACACTGGTAAGGGACACCGGCGTGTGCTCGGCCGTGTGAAAACCCCTGTAGGTTTGAAATAAAAAATAAATTCCAATAATTCAACACGAGTGAGGGACACGGGCGTGTCCCAATGCACACTGGTGTGTACATTACCTCCACACGGGCGTGTGAGGCTTAAACCTAGAAATTCTCTAAAGTTTTCTCAAGTTCTCGGTTTAGTCCCGGGTCGCTTTTAATGCATATTTTGGACCTCTTAGGTCCATAATTGGGACAATACGATTCTGTTTGATCGGTTTTAAATTGAAATGAAATTTTATAACCCGTATTTTTCGGAAATAACATGTTTGTGTATGATAATGCCCCGTACCTTGTCCTTGTCTCGGGTACAAGTAAGGGGTGTTACAGACATGATTTATCTATAAATGTTTTGAAAGTTTTGGTAATGCACTGTGACTCTGTTTCGACGACGGATACGTGTTAGAGGTATTACATTTAGTGGTATCAGAGCTACGATTTAGCTGATTCTCAGATTTAACGTAGCAAACATGAGTTTAGCTATACATGCCATTATATAATTTGCGATAGTGTGATGTCTCTTGATCATTTTAAATGTGTTTTCATATAGTAATGTCATCCAACCAAGCTAGAGCTGAATCCAAGGAAGCTGGGAGCAATGCTTCCGCTTTAGTTCAAAGAGTTGCATCTGCGTCCAGTAGTGAAAGGCCCTTATCTGTAGGCCGAAGTGAGGAGGCAAAACAGGATTTTTTTCAATTGATGAATGAATGGTTTACTGAGTATTGAAAAGCAAATCCTGCTATACAACGACCTCTCCCACCTGCTCCTCAACCAGTTTCTGAGGTGCCACAGGGTGTTGAACTCGCTAGAATAGGTAAGCCTCTGATAGATAATATGTAACACCCCTTACCTGTATCCAAGGCTGGAACAGAGTACGAGGCATTACCAGACTTAACAATACACATAGACAAAAATCGGGCCATAAATTTTCATTTAATTCAAAACTTTTCGAACACATGCATAACAAACAAAGCTAACTATATCATCACATCAAAACATAGGACATGGCACGATTAATTAAACTTATAAACCATAATGTATAAGGACTACATCTCATGATCATATACGATAACTCAATGCAGATTGATACATATGGTCAAAATCATAATAAAAATACATATCACAAACCAACTTCCTATACATACCACTCACTTGATATTTCTAATATTTAAATTAATTCTCCCAAAATGGTAGTTTGATAGTGTGATTTTGCCTCCGACGATCTCCAACCCCCAGCCGACCTGCCAATACTAAAGAAATGGAGAGGATGGGTAAGCTTTACGCTTAGTAAGTTCATATGAAAATAGTAAGCAATTACTACCACGTTTTTCAAGATAAAACACTATAATTGTACAATTACACATGTTCAGGTTAAGCTGTGTTATCGAGTTACAGTTACTAAATCATTCGTATCTGAAGCTAAAAAACTCCAAATTTAGTTTCATTAATTTTCCTTGAAACTATATTCATATATCTTTCTCCCATAAAATTTCCAGAATTTTTGGTTTATCCAATTAGTACAGTTTATTCATTAAAGTTTCCCCTGTTTCAGGGTACGACTACTTTGACCCCTGTGCACTACGAACCAAATTTCTCCCTGTGCAGAATTTAAAAGACCATACCGTTTGTTTCTCTTACAAATAGACTCAATAAGAAATCCATGCATGTAATGTATGACTCTTAATAACTTTTTTACAATTTATGGTGAATTTCTAAAGTCAGAACAGGGGATCTCGAATTTATTCTGATACTGTCTCACAAAAATTATAATATCACATAATAGATAGCTCTTTTGCTCCCCCTGTTTCTTTTATATGAAAATAGACTCATTAATCTTTAATTCCATATTTTTTTTGAAATTTAATTCAACTTACAATATTTTTTGGTAAATTTTCAAGTCTTGCACTGCTGCTGTTCAACACTGTTTTACTACTAAAGTTCACTTTTACACAATTCACTTAATCCATTCCATTTTACCGAGGTTCGCTCAAATATCGAGCATATTGCTCATAAATTCAAATGAACATATACTTGCACTTGTTCATCACATAATCACTTTCACATGTATTTTCATTTAATCAATTTCCCGTTGAACTCATCGGAATAATAACAGATACACAATTGCCTGCACATTTTCCCATTTCCACACTTGTAGCCGAAGCTATGTGGTACGCATAGTAGCCTGCACTTAGTACTACACATGCGACAAATAATATTGTAACACCCCTTACCCGTATCCGAGGCCGGGCTAAGGTACGAGGCATTACCAGACAAACATACAAACATTAAACTAAAATACGAGCCATAAAATTTTATTCATATTTCAAAGCGTTCATTCTCTTACACATAGTCCCTTATTTGAGTCTACGGAGCCCAAAACATACTTTAGAAAGGGTTTGGGACTAAACCGAGAACTTACGAAAATCTTGGAAATTTCATGCTTTAAGGCTCCACATGCCCGTGTCCCAAAGTCGTGTTCCATACACGGCTGAGACACATGGTCGTGTCTCTGCCTGTGTGGAATATACCTAGGCTATTTTCCAAGCTTTGGTCAACCTTGATCTCTTACACACTTATACAAAATCAAAAGCATATAACATGGTATTCATTTAATGATTAAACATCCTCAATTAAACCACAAACATAGCATTTGTATGTCATCATACATGTGTCTCTCATACTCATTTTACCTTGTTTATTATAGTACCACTTATACATTTATACCAAGATTATCATCTTACCAAATATCTTCAGGTTAATCATCAAGCATTCATATTTAAAGCTAGATCATATCTTTATAAAATACCACGATTCAGATGCACAGAATAACATGTTTTCCTGAAACATTTCAATTCAATTCCATACCCAACAAGCATTATATTGAGACTAGTCATATATATATATACATGTCATGATACATAACATTCTCTTTTTGTTTTCTTATAAACACATATCATTTATTTCATTATATCAATATTTCATATACCATAGTTTCCATGTATTCCACATATATTTATTTTTCTCCTCCTCCTCTCTATTCCACATCCTTAATGTATATAGCATTCTTGTAAGTACGATTTCACAATTTACTAATAAATGTTCACATCAAACTGTCCACACGAGTCATAGTCACTTAATTATTTATAATTCGAGCTACAGAGCTCCAAATTAAGATCCGTAAATTTCCCCTGAAACTAGACTCACATATCTTTCCACCATAAAATTTTCATAATTTTTGGTTCAGCCAATTAGTCAGTTTATTCATTAAAATTTCCCCTATTTCACTTTTTGACAGTTCTGACCTCTCTTCACTAAAAAATAATTATCTCACAGTACAGAACTCAGATAATGTTCTTGTTAATTTATCTTGAAAATAGACTCATTATGGATTTTAAAAATATAATTTTGAGACTCTAATTATTTTTCTCCAAATTATGTGATTTTCCAAAGTCAGAATAGGGGATCACATAATCATTCTGAATCAGTCTCACAAAAACATAAATATCTCAAAATATAGAACTTTTTTGCTTTGTATGTTTCTTTCATATGAAAATAGACTCATTAAGATTTAATCTGATATCTCATTCAGTCTCTGATTCAATTTATACTATTTTTGGTGATTTATCAAAATTACGTCACTGCTACTGTCCAAAACAGTTTTATTGCTAATTCACTCTTTCACACTTTCACACTTTCTTTGTATTAACCTCATTTTAACATACATATCACAAATCATTTTCACCACATTTCATACATCACAAGTATAGGCCCATGATCACAAGGTCACCATAAAATCATCCTCATGTATAACTTACTTGTTTATAACCTTACCACATCCTGGTCACTTAATGAACACATCATTCACATAACCAAGTTCCTGCACTTATTCATCACAAAACTCACAAAGCAATACATAGAGAGTCTCCCGTTGAACACTTCGGATCAATCCTTGATACTTGGTGGTTTCAGCACATAGCTCCACCCATTATATAGTTCGGCTCTCTTGTACACATGGTGAACACTTAGTACCACCCATGTGACCTAGCCAGTTTATCTCGTAGCTCTCTTGTCTACATGGTGTCCTTCACTTGGAACCACGCATGCAACCTAGCTACATATATCCCGTAGCTCTCTTGTCTACATGGTGTACACATAGTATCACCCATGCGACCTAGCTACATCATAATGTCTTGTAGCTCTCTTGTACACATGATGTGCACTCAGCACTATACATGTGACCTAGCTACATACCATCTGTATCATCCAATCTTTCCGAAGGTTCAACCGGGATTTCTCTCTCTTTCCCAACAATTTCACCAATCAAGTAATTATCCACAAACATATTTCCAATATTTCTATAAAATATCATAATACAAGTAATAGTGATGTATTACTTACATATAAACTTACATCTCATTTAATATCAACGCAATAACATTAAATTACACATTGTCTTATTAAAAATCATATGAACTTACAATTTCCCATAATATCCATAATCATAGAAATCACATTTATGTATGATAATTCAATGCACTTCATGTACCATAGACATATTTTTAAATCACTTCATAAACTTGGCACCATAATCATTTAATTTAACATAATTCAATTAATTCACTAAATTTAACTTTCAAATATAAATTACAGCATTATTGTTGTATTATTATCATACCAACTTACATACTTTCAACACCTCGGAGATCATAGTAAATATATCAATTTTACATTGAAACATGCATAAATTAATGCTTATTATACATATGAACTTACCTTGATATTAAAACGGCCATTTTACCAACTTTCCGAATTTTCAATTTTTCTCTCATTCTAGGTTCAAATCTTGTTTTCCGGGATCTAAAACATCATATTTTACTTATTTAATTAATGTACTATTCAAAACAGTCCTTAACTCAAACTTTGGAAAAATTACAATTTTGCCCCTAAAATTTTGCATATTTACACTTTTGCCCCTAGGCTCGGGAATTAAACTTCATCCCTTATTCTTATGTTTTATGACATGATGATCACTTTTCCCTTCTATGGCAACATCAAATTCTCACTCTAACATATACTTATGACTATTAGGTACTTTTACCGATTAAGCCCTTTTGCTCGTTTTCACTTAAAACCGAGTAGCACAAGTTGTCTAACATAACTTAAAACCTCATATTGTATCATAAAACACCAGAATACACAAATTTTACCTATGGGTATTTTTCCAAATATGAACCCTAGGTTGAATTATTGCTAGCATAAGCTAAATCAAGTTACCGGGACTCCAAAGACGTAAAGAACTTGAAAAACGGGGTTAGAACGGACTTACAATTGAGCTTGGAAAGCTTGAAAACCCTAGCCATGGAGTCTCCCTTGGTATACACGTCCATGGTGAAGAAGATGAGCAAAATTGGCTTTTAATTTTGTATTTTAATTCATTTTACCCCTAAATGACCAAAATACCCTTACTACTAAACTTTCCAAAAATTCCATCCATGTCCAATTTTTGTCCATAACTTAGAAATTGGTCAAATTGCTATTTAAGACCTCCTAATTAATATTTCAAATCAATTTTATACTAGAAACTTCTAGAATGCAAGTTTTGCAACTTATTCAATTTAGTCCCTAACTTCGAATTAAGCACTTTATGCATAGAATTTCTTCACGAAATTTTCACACAATCATGCAATCATATCATAGACCTCAAAATAATCATAAAATAATTATTTATATCTTAGATTTTGTGGTCCCGAAACCTCTGTTCCAACTAGACCCAATTTTGGGCTATTACAAATATGGTACACATAGTAGCCTGCACTTAGTACTACACACGTGATCACAGTTTTCGGGTACGCATAGTAGCCTGCACTTAGTACTACACATGCGACCAATTATCCGGTACACGTAGTAGCCTGCACTTAGTACTACACACGCGACCTCACAATAGTTCATTTGTATCATTTCTATTCCGAAGGTTCAACCGGGAAATTCCTCACTTTTCAACATTTTACTAAATTGTCCGTAATCAATTTAAATTCATAACTTACATCAAATAACCATTTGATAGGCAACCACATTTCATATGATATCAAAATATAATAACATAAAAAGAATCGATAGATTATTTATGTACGAACTTACTCAAAGTGTCGATCTCACTATCCATAGTACCAATTGTCCATTCATAGTATAATAAGACACAACTCAAATATCAAATCAGCTTTTAAGAATTTACATAACATATATCACATATTTCATATATCACTTGTCATGTATCATCATTTTCTTGTATTTCATGTAACATTATTTCATGTCATATTTCCATATCATAAACACCATTCCATCAACTTTTCCAATATATTAAATCATACAATATATGAAATAACAGTAAGAAATATAATTCAAACATAACATTCCATTATTATTATCATACGAACTTACCTCGATCCAGAAACGACAATTTACCATTTTAGTCCATAACCTTGTATTTTCCTGATTTAAGCCCGAATCTCGATTTCATTCATCTATAATATCACATTTAGCCTAATAATTAGTCACACTATTCATACGGGTCCAAAAATCATATTTTTACAAATTTTCATTTTGACCCCTAAACTTTTGCATATTTGCACTTTTGCCCCAAGGTTCGGAAATTAAACTTCATCCTATTTTCTTATGTTTTATGACATGCTGATAATTTTTCCCTTCTATGGCAACATCAAATTCTCACTCTAACATGTACTTATGACTATTAGGTATTTTTACCGATTAAGCCCTTTTACTCGTTTTCACTTAAAATCGAGTAGCACAAGTTGTCTAACATAATTTAAAACCTCATATTCTATCATGAAACACCAAAATACAAAAATTTCACCTATGGGTATTTTTCCAATTATGAACCCTAGGTTGAATTATTGCTAGCATAAGCTAAATCAAGTTACCGGGACTCCAAAAATGTAAAGAACTTGAAAAACGGGGTTAGAACGGACTTACAATTGAGCTTGGGAAGCTTGAAAACCCTAGCCATGGAGTCTCCCTTGGTATACACGTCCATGGTGAAGAAGATGAGCAAAATTGGCTTTTAATTTTGTATTTTAATTCATTTTACCCCTAAATGACCAAAATACCCTTACTACTAAACTTTCCAAAAATTTCATCCATGTCCAATTTTTGTCCATAAACTTAGAAATTGGTCAAATTACTATTTAATACCTCCTAATTAATATTTCAAAGCAATTTCATACTAGAAACTTCTAGAATGCAAGTTTTGCAACTTATTCAATTTAGTCCCTAACTTCAAATTAAGCACTTTATGCATAGAATTTCTTCACGAAATTTTTACACAATCATGCAATCATATCATAGACCTCAAAATAATCATAAAATAATTATTTCTATCTTGAATTTGTGGTCACAAAACCACTATTTCGATTAGGCCCTAATTCAGGATGTTACATAATATCTGTAAGCATGTGGCGGAAGAATTTAGAACTACCACAGATGATGACCCAGAAAGGGATGAATTTTGGTTGAAAAATACCATTCGGGTCTTTGATGAATTATCTTATGCACTTGCTGAATGTCTGACATGTGCAGTATCTCTACTGAAAGATACTGATTATCATTGGTAGAATACCATAACTTCAGTTGTACCAAGAGAGAACGTTACATGGGAATCCTTATAAGATGAATTCAAAAAGAAATATGTTAGTTAGAGATTTATAGATCATAAAAAGAACAAATTTTTAAAATTCAAGCAGGGCGACATGACTATATCTAAGTATGAACGAGAATTTGTTCGGTTGAGCAAATATGCCAGAGAATGGGTTCTAACCAATGCTAATATGTGTAAACACTTTGAAGAGGGTTTAAATGAAGATATCAAGTTATTGATCAAAATTCTCGAAATAAGAGAATTTGCGGTGTTATCCGATCGAGCACACAAAGCTGATGAATTGAGTAAAGAAAAGAAACAAGCTGAAAGAGAGGCTCGAGTTTCTAGAAAAAGGATTATGAGAAAGTCACAATCATCTGTTCCAAAGAAAATAAAGAAGTATTATGATCGTGTTACTACCTCTATGGGGTATTCTGGAAAAGAGCGAGGCTTTCAAGGCTCTAACCTGAGGTCTTTATCGCCATCTGTAACCAATGTGGGTAGTGTCGGTAATCCTAAACCAAAGTGTAAGCATTGCAACAAATTTCATTATGGGGAATGCCGTTTGAGAAGTGGATCTTGTTACCAATGTGGTTCATTTGACCATTTTCTCTGAGATTGTCTAGAAAGAGTTAAAAAAAGAAATAGAACCAGCTCCAAAGCCAAGTAATCCTGTTTCGAGGGGTAGACCACCCTATCACCTCGGCAATGTTAGTGGTAGTCGAGGTACTACTAGGGATACAACAGTTAAAACTAAGGCACGAGCACCTGCAAGAACATATGTTATTCGTGTTAGAGGAGATACTTCTACACCAGACGTCATTACTGGTACATTTTCTCTACTTGATACTGATATTACTGCTTTGATTGATCTTGGTTCTACCCATTCATACACATGCACAAACTTAGTGCCTGTTAAGAATTTACTTGTTGAATTCACTGAAATTTTGGTTAAAGTTTGTGTTATGGTGGATAAAGTCTATAAAAACTGTCCATTGATAGTAAAAGGTTATTGCTTTTCGCCTAACTTGATGTTATTGCCATTTGATGAATTTGATGTGATTTTGGGAATGGATTGGTTAACCCAATATGATGCAGTGGTGAATTGTATGCAAAAATATATCGTATTGAAATGTCAAAGTGGTGAATTGTAAGCAGAAATGTATTGTATTGAAATGTCAAAGTGGTGAATTACTTCATGTTGAATATGATAAATTGGATGGATTACCTAATGTGATTTCAGCAATATCAGCACAAAAATATGTTGAAAAGGGTAATGATGCTTATCTCGCATATGTGTTGGATACTAAAGTATCTAAGTCGAAGATTCAGTCAGTGCCGGTTGTATGTGAATTTCCTGATGTATTCCCAGAAGAATTACCTGGTTTACCCCCGAACAGAGAGTAGAATTCTCTATAGATCTTGCTCCAAGTACAACAACAATATCCATAGCACATTACAGAATGTGTAACAGCCCGTTTTTAGTCAAATCAGAATAGTGGTTTTCAGACCAAAAATTCTAGGTTGAAAAGTTATTTTAATATTATTTACAGCATGATAGTATGTAAGTGTGAATAAATGAAAATTATGGGCTGCTAGGGGCACTATGGTAGCATGGGTTAGTCTTGAATTTCATTAATTTGTGATTTTGTGAAATAAGGACTAAATTGTAAAAAAAATGTGAAATCTATGGGGCAAAAGTGTAAATGTGTTTTAACGTGTATTTTGCTCTAAATTGAATGAATAGATGATTGAATAAGTTAATTTTGAATATAATTAGATCAAGAACAACGAAATACGGACTTGGATTAGGGAAAAGATAAATTTATCGACTAATCGGCTCGATTTGCTGTTTCAGCATCCAAGGTAAGTTCGTATGTATTAAGCATTGTAATAATTATGCTTCAGTGCTTTGTTATTGCATAAATTGTAAATACAAGACTACAGATATGTTTGACGACAAATTAGTTATTTGTGGCACTTAGTGTGCGATTCGACATAGCTTTGGCTATATATGGCACTTTGTGTGCGATTTGAGATAGCTTCAGCTATGTACGGCACTTAGTGTGCAAGATATCGAGTATGGCACTTAGTGTGCGGGACACTGACTATTCAACGACATTCTGTGTATGTATGAACTTGTTATGGATTGGTACAAGTATGTACATGTATATTATAAGCTTAAAATCGAAGAAGTTATACAGTTTATATATAAGCTTATGAATAATCAGTGGAAGGGTTTGTTAGTAATCATAAGGTACATGATAATATGTTTAGATTGATTAATGTTGTATTTGTGATTAGTTAAGTTTATATCATATGAGCTTACTAAGCTATGAAGCTTACTTTGTGTTATTTTTCTATGTTTTACAGTGAATCAAGGCTAGCTCGGTTCTGAGATTCGTTGAGAACATCATCACACTATCAAACATCTAAGCTGGTACTTTTGGATTATACATTTTTTGCATATGGCATGTATAGGCTAGATGTGGTAATTTGGTTGTCATTATAGCCATGAGATTTGGTTTGTAAGTTGTCTATGTTTTGGTTAGTATATATAGCCATGGGTGATGGCTTATTTTGGTATGTTTGGTATGAATGTGGTTATGCTTTTATAGTTGCTCAAATGGTTAATTGACTTGTGGAGTATAAAATGCTTGAGAAATGCCTTGATGAGGCATGATTTTAGATGTTGTGTGGTTATTTATAAGGATGTTATGTGAGTGTGAATTATGGTAAATAAACTATATAGATTGATATTGTTTTGGCATGTATTTGGCTAAGTAAATGGTAGTGATTTGAGATGAATTGTGCATTTGGTTAATGATTTTGGCTACTTAATTGTATGATGAAATGGTACCATTTTGGTTGTTTAAGTGAACATGAATAAGGGTGGTAAATTGGCCTTGCAAATGGTCTATTTTTGCCCATACGGGCAGAGACACGGGTGTGTCTCTCAACCATGGGTGACACGCGTTCATGTTACACAACTTTGTGTCCCCTAGTGATGAAATTGAATTGAAGTCAGTATGCTCCACACGGTTTCACACACGGGCCTGTGACTTGGCCGTGCTGCATAAGTCAGTATACCCTACAGTTTTGGCACGGCCTAGCACATGGCCTGGCACACAGGCGTGTGTGGAAACTTCGAAAGGCACATGGGCTAGACACATGAACGTGTGGTTGGCCGTGTAACCCAAGTCAGTATGTATGCTCTGTTTCCACACGGCCGGAGACACGGGCGTGTCTGGAGCCGTGTGAGGCACATGGCCTATTCACACGGGCGTGTGACCCCTGTAAGTTTGAAAATTTTTATAAGTTTCCAAAATTTTCGTATGTTATCGGTTTAGTCCCGAACCACTTCTAAAGCATGCTTAAGGCCCCGTAGGCCCTTATAAGGGACAATGTGATTGTGTTGAATGATTTATGAGAATGAATGTTTTATATTTGATAAATGTATACTATATGTTGTGGATTGATTAGTAATACCTCGTAACCCTACTCCAACGTCGGATACAGGTTTGGGGTGTTACATTTTATTGGTATCAGAGCTACGACTTAGTCGATTATAGGTCTAACGTAGCATATGTGAGTCTAGCTGTACATGCCATATATATAAATTGAGATAGTGTGATGACTCTTGACATTTTAAACTGTGTTTTCATATAGCAATGGATCCAATCGAGCTATAGCCGATGAGGTTGAGAGTAATGTGCCTGCTATTGCACAAGGGACAACATCATCTGATTCTAGACCTGTGACGGGCAGTTAGGGAGGAGAGGCTAAAGAAGCCTTCTTCCAAATGATGAACGAATGGTTCACCCAATACATTCTACGAACCCGATTGTTCAAAAACCTTCACCCCCTCCTAATCCCCAACTTGTACCTCTAGCTCCTCAAGGAGTCAAGCGTTTAAGATTGAATAAACCTCCTGTTGATAAGATCCGCAAACACAGAGTTGAAGAGTTTAGAGCTAATGTTGATGATGACCATGAGAGAGCCGAGTTTTGGCTTATAAATACGATCCGAGTATTTGATGAACTTTCTTGCATGCCAGTTGGATGCTTAAAGTGTGCTATATCCCTTTTGAAAGATACCACGTATCAATGGTGGAATACCTTGGTGCCTGTAGTACTGAGAGAATGAGTGATCTGGGAATTCTTTCAACCGGAGTTTCGAAAGAAACATATAAGTCAGCGATTCCTTGATCAAAAGCATAAAAAGTTTTTAGAGTTAAAACAAGGTCGTATGACTGTAACTGAGTAGGAGAGGAAATTTGTACGATTGTGCAAATACGCTCATGGGTATGTGTTTATTGAAGAAATAATATGCAAGCAATTTATTGATGGGCTGAACGAAGATATTAAGCTTTTGGTCAGGATTTTAGATTTAAAAGAATTTGTTATGTTAGTTGAACGAGCTTGCAAAGCCGAAGACATTAGTCAAGGAAAGAAGAAAGCTGAATCAAAGGCTAGAGATACAAGAATGAGATCGATGAGTAAACCTTACCAGTCCTCGTTGAAGAAATCCAGAGACTATTTTAACTGATCCATAGCTTCAGTGGGATATTCTAATAGAGATCGTGGAAAGCAATATACCAGCCCTAAAGCTCAAGCTACATTGGTATCGAGTGTTGCCAACATGAAAGATGTAAAACTCAAATGTTAACAATGTGGAAGACAACATTTTAGAGTTTGCTGGGTGAAAAATAATAATAGAGCTTGTTACAGCTATGGTTCGCGAGATCGTTTTATCTGAGATTATCCTGAGTTAAATGAAAAAGATAAACCTCAACATGAAAGATTGAGCAATAAGAGGGAGACGACCAAGAAATACGGGAAATGAATCCAGTGGTTATGAGATCTGAGGCAAGAGCACTTGCCCGAGCTTATGTTATTCGTGCATGGGAGAAGGCATTATCGCCAGGCATTATTACTGGTACTTTTTCTCTTTTTGATACTGATATTGTTGCGTTGATAGATCCTGGATCAACCTATTCATATATCTGTATGAATTTAGTATTTAAAAAGAGTTTACATGTTGAGTTTACAGTGTTTGTAATTAAAGTATCGAACCCCTTAGGCAAGTCTATTTTAGTTGATAAAATTTGTAAGAATTGTCCTTTGATGACTCGAGGTTATTGTTTTCTGGCCGACTTGATGCTTCTACCATTCGATGAGTTTGACGTGATTCTGGGTATGCATGCATGACGCAGTTGTGAATTGTAGACGAAAGATTATCAAACTAAAATGTCAGAATAATGAGACTATTAGAATTGAATCTGATGATCTGAATAGTTTTTCAGTTATGATCTCATCTATGTTAGCTCATAGATTTGTAAGAAAGGTGTAACACCCCGAACCCGAGGCCGTCGCCGGAGTCGAACACGAGGTGTTAACAGACTTCAAACCACTTAAAAAAAAAATTTCCAGACAAGCTGCCAGTCTGCGTACTAGTCGCTAAAAAAATAATATCTTGAGTTCTGAAACTCGAAATCCAGTTCCGTAAATTTTCCATGAAAATAGACTCATATGCCCATCTACACATTTGTTTCTAGAATTTTTGGTTGGGCCAATTAGTACAGTTTATTAGTCAAAGTCTCCCATGTTACAGGGATCGACTACACTGACCTTTGTGCATTACGACTTGGATATCTCCCTGCACAGAGCTTCAATACTGATGCTGTTTGTTTCTATAGAAACTAGACTCAGAGAGGAATCTATACATATATGGTATGACTCCTAATTATCTCTGGTTAATTTATAATGAATTTCCAAAGTCGGAACAGGGAATCCAGAAACCATTCTGGCCCTGTCTCACGAGAACCTGAATATCTCTTAACATACTGTCCATATGGTCTTTTTGTTGCTTCTATATGAAAATAGACTCATCGAGCTTCGAATACATAATTTATTCATCAATTAATTCCACTCCTACTATTTTTAGTGATTTTTCCATCTCACGTCACTGCTGCTGCCAGCATCTGTTACGAAAGCAACTATGCCCATTTCGTGATTTCTCCTTAATCTGACTAGCAATTCTTCATACATATCACAAATTATGATCATGACTAGCCATGCCAAAGGCTAATCATTGTCAAACATCCCCCTACTACACTATTGCCATATCATGAATTTTAACACCAAAATAATCAACCATGACATATGGCATAAAAAGGTCAAATTATCAAGATTTACGACCTAACGTTATGAAACCAAACCCAACCGAACATTCATGCCATTTTCGCATGGCTAAAAGTTTACATACCAAAGTTCAAACACAACATAATAGCCTATACATGCCGAAATGTTCTTCTAAGCCGACTAAGAAGAAAGTACCAAAACTTGCTAGCCGGTGTGATGACTCCAATGACGGCCCGATCACGCAAAAAGAGTCGAGTCCAAGAAACCTAAAATAGGTGACAAGGAAACACCGAGTGAGTATATAACTCAGTAAGTCATAAGCAATGCTCTACCATCCATTAATAACATTATCACAATAGGAAACAAAATGGAACGAGGCTAGTTACTCCATCCATACCGAACCATGCCATAGTTCCTCAGACCCATCGGTTCAATCTCATACCAAATCATGCATTCACATTCCATATACTCATCAATAGGATATTTGAGGCATTTTCATACATCATTTTATTTTCGTTACAATCACACAACTAAACGGCCTTTCACCTATTCCACAATAAATCTTATGTACGTGACTTCAATTATAATTGTCACATAGGTTTTGTGACACCCCAAAATTTATCCTAGTCGGGAAGTGGTTTCGGGACCGCTAAACCGCGTCATAAAAATAATTAGCTGTCATATTTGATGCTTATTATATGTATATATGCATGTGTGAAAATTCCATGTTTGAATTTTTTTTAATTGAAGGTGAATTTTAGTAAATAGGACCTATGTGAGAAAATCTGGAAATGTGATTGGTTAAATTACAAGGACCTATTAAAGCATGTGGTGAGAATAATGGCTTTGCATGTCAAATACCCCTTCTTTTATACATAGTGGCCGGCCATGATGGAGCATATATTAGAATAGGTGGTAAGTTTCCATGAAGTGGTCATTATTTTATGTAAAGGAAAGGAAATAATAAAAAGAAATACTAAGGATAATAAAAGAAGTAACAAAAAAAAAGGGGGTCATTACCTTGTTCTTCTTAGCCGTACAAGAAGAAGAAAAAGGAGGGGGGGAACAAAGGCATTCGGCCTTTTGAATGAAGAGGAGGTTAGTAAATTTTGTTAATTTTTCTTTTGAAATAATAGTTGTTTGGGTTAATCATCACATTTTTCTTACCTAGCCATACTAAAATTTCGAATTTAGAGTGTTGGATGGAGCTTTCGGTTATGGTATGTGTGAGAAGAACTTGATTTTTTCTTACCTTTAAGTTTTGATGGATAAAGAAACAAAAGGTTGTTGATGAAAGAAATTAATGTGTTAAGAGATTATATGAAACTTATTCATGTTTATATATGTTATATGCATTGAAAATGGTTGATGATTTTGGAGGTGATTAGCTTGAATCGGCCATGGTATATCCATAAACACGATCTATGCTTGTTATGTTACTCATGGTTAAAACGATTCGGCTATGACTCTTGTAAAAAAAAAGTAAAAATAGACATGTGAATTTAAAAGATGGTATGAACAAATGTGGAGTTTTGCTAGTTTAAGAGTATTCGGCCAAGTGTTCATGTAGTGGAAATTAAGTGTTAAATGGAATGAAAATGATGTTATATGGGGGTATGTATATTCGGCCATATGAGTGAATACATAGATGATGTTAAATTTGATTATGTATAATGGGCCATATAGAGTACACATGGCGATATTAACCTTAATTCTTTATAATTGATCAAGTGGATGATGTTGGTTTATATGGTCGAATTTGAATTCTGAATATGTACCTTGAAATAGAATGTTGCCGTATGCTTCTTTTGATATGAAACTATTAATGTTACGGGATATAAATAACTAGCAAGGTAATTAAACTAGTTGATTTATTTATTTAAGCTCAAGAACCTAAAGGAGAGGCGTCCAACAAGGGGAAATCGAAGGTCATCGAGTAGCCGACTCGGAATTATTTTACCCAACATAAAGTAAGTCATTAAGCATATACTTGGTATTAATTCAAATGGTCATAACATCTATGTAATGATGCCGAATGGAATGAATAAATATATATATATACATGTATGTATGTGATGATGAAATTGTTGAATGAAAAGAAAAGAGGTGAGATGTGTTGAGTTGTTGATCTCGGCACTAAATGTGCGGGTATAACCATTTATGACCATGAGATTGGCGCTAAGTGTGCGGGTTTAAATTGTACAGCACTAAGTGTGCGAGTTGGACTATGTAGCACTAAGTGTGCGAATTGACTATGTTGCACTAAGTGTGCGAATTGACTATGTAGCACTAAGTGTGCGAGTTTGATTATGTAGCACTAAGTGTGCGAGTTGACTATATAGCACTGAGTGTGCGGACTTAATATACATCCTTGAATCATTATGGACACTATGTGTGCGACACTATTGAGTCGATCATGGACAGCTGATCGGGTAAGTGTCTTGAGTTCATGGCTAATAGGTGCTATGTCTATACTTGGTGTTGAGCTTGGTAAGTTTGAACCTATGTGACAAATATACTTGAAGTCACGTACATAAAATTTATCGTAGAATGGGTGAAAGGCCGTTTAGTTGTATGTTTGTAACGAAAATAAAATGATTTATGAAAATGCCTCGAATATGCTATTGATGAGTATGTGGATTGTGAATGCATAAATTGGTATGAAATTGAACCGATAGGTTGGAGGAACTATGGTATGGTTCGGAATGGATGGAGTAATTAGCCTCGTTCCATTTTGTTTTCTCTTGTGATAATGTTATTGATGGATGGTAGTGCATAGCTTATGACTTACTGAGTTATAAACTCACTCGGTGTTTCCTTGTCACCTATTCTAGGTTTCTTGGACACATCTCTTTTTGCGTGGTCGGGCCGTCATCGAAGTCATCACACCGGATAGCAAGTTTTGGTACTTTCTTCTTAGTCGGCTTAGGAGAACATTTCGGCATGTATAGGCTATTATGTTGTGTTTGAACTTTGGTATGTAAACTTTTAGCCATGCGAAAATGGCATAAATGTTTGGTTGGGTTTGGATTCATACGTTAGGTCGCAAATCTTGATAATTCGACCTTTTTATGCCATACGTCATGGTTGATTATTTTGGTGTTAAAATTCATGATATGGCAATAGTGTAGTAGGGGAAAGTTTGACAATGATTAGCCTTTGGCATGGTTAGTCATGATCATAATTTGTGATATGCATGATGAATTATTAGTTAGATCAAGGAGTAAACACGAAGTGGGCATAGTTGCTTTCGTAACAGATGCTGGCAGCAGCAGTGACATGAGATTGAAAAATCACTAAAAATAGTAGGAATGGAATTGATTGATGAATAAATTATGTAATCGAAGCTCGATGAGTCTATTTACATATAGAAGTAACGAAAGGATCATATGGACAGTATGTTAAGAGATAATTAGGTTCTCGTGGGACAGGGCCAGAACGGTTTCTGGATTCCCTGCTCCGACTTTGGAAATTCATTATAAATTAACCAGAGATAATTAGGAGTCATGCTATATATGTATAGATTCCTCTCTGAGTCTAGTTTCTATAGAAACAAACGGCATCAGCATTGAAGTTCTGTACAGGGAGATATCCAGGTCGTAACACGCAAAGGTCAGTGTAGTCGACCCCAGTAACTTGGGAGAATTTGACTAATAAACTGTACTAATTGGCCCAACCAAAAATTCTAGAAAAAAACATGTAGATGGGAATATGAGTCTAGTTTCAGGGAAAAATCACGAAACTGATTTTCGAGTTGTGAAACTCAAGATATGATTTTTAAAGCGACAAGTACGCAGATTAGGCAGTGTCTGGAAAATATCTTTATAAGGGGTTATAGTCTGTTAACACCTCGTGTTCGACCCCGGTGTCGGTCTCGGGTTCGGGGTGTTACAGGTTTCAACTTACCAAGCTCAACTCCAATTATAAACATAGCGCCTATTGGCCATGAATTCAAGGTACTTACCCGATCCGCTGTCCGTGATCGACTTAATAATGTCGCACACTTAGTGTCCATAATGATTCAAACGTATATATTAAGTCCGCACACTCAGTGCTATATAATCAACTCGCACACTTAGTGCTATATAATCAAACTCGCACACTTAGTGCTACATAATCAAACTCGCACACTTAGTGCTACATAATCAAATTCGCACACTTAGTGCTACATAATCAAACTCGCACACTTAGTGCTGTACAATTTAAACCCGCACACTTAGCGCCAATCTCTTGATCATAAATGTTTATACCTGCACTCTTAGTGCCGAGGTCAACAACTCAATACATCTCACCTCTTTTCTCTTCATTCAACACTTTCATCACCACATACATACATGTATATAAATTTATCATTCCATTCAGCATGATTACATAGACATTATGTCTATTTAGATCAATACAAAATATATGCTTGATGACTTACTTTGTGTTGGGTAAGACGGTTCCAACTCGGTTACTCGATGATCTTTTCTTTGCCCTTGCTTGCCTCTCCACCTTTAGCTTCTTGAGCTAAATCGATAAATTAACTAGTTTAACCATCTTGCTAAACATTCATACTTCAATTACACATGCATGTGTATGTTTGTATATTCGGCAATGACAATGGTAATTTAGCAAACCTTAATTTAACTTATAATTGTTCATAACACATTTAAAGCATCCACTCCATTCCATCATTTTAAAGCACATACATTACTCAATATTATCCAAATTCACATTCGGCATTTTCACAAACACACATGCCGATTTCATTCACTCATCTCTAATGTTAATTAAGAAATGCCGAATGTCACCAACTAAATGGCATACACACACACCCACATGCATAAAAGTCATCCACACCTCCTATAGCTCATTCGGCCTTCACCTTTGCTAGTTTTCCCCATTTTTTTGTCGGTTATATATACATAGTCCTAAGGTAATATCACGAATAAGCTTACATATATATGTATATATACATATAGCCGAATATGCAAAGCTTAAACCCAACATCACATAAGCTCCTAAGTGATGGCCGAATATGTATATCTATATATATATTCATCAACTATACTATTACTTTTAATTTATCTAATCACACAATTTCATCTAAGTTTAGCATGTAACACAATCATCACCCTTATTAATCTCTTATAGCCGAAAACCATACTTACCCCCAAAATCGAAATTTCAACATGGTTTACAAAATCACTTGATAACTCACTCAATATTAACTAAAATTTCAAAAGCTAGTACAAACTTCCTTACCTTAATAGTGACTTAAGATGACCGATTGCTCATGTTACCAACAATATTCAAGATTTGAACATGGGCTAAGTAAGGGACTTAGTAACTAGCTTAATACATTCAACAATTTCCAAAAGCTACCATGCATTACATACCTTATTCAAGACTAGAAGGAGTGGCCGAATGTCTTACTTCCCCTTCCCCCTTCTTCTTAGCATTTTCAGCCAAGGATGATAAAAGATGAACAATTTTTCTTTCTTCTTTAGATTCAGCTAGCAAGAACATGAATGATGATCCCTTTTTTTTCCTTTCATCATTCTTTTTTTTCCATTTCTTTATTATTAACTTTTTATTTTGTTATTCATCCCATGATGCACCAACAAAACATGTCTATGACATGTTTTGCCCATCACACCTTGTCCACCTTATTTGTCATGGCCGACCACTACTAAAGGGGGGGAATTTGACATGCAAGTCCCCCCTTTTTCCACATGCACTAATAGGTCCTTACGCATTGACCTATCACATTTTAAAATTTTCTCGCATAAGTCCTATTGACTAAATTCACATGCAATCGACTAAATCGAAGCTTGAAATTTTCACACATTCATAATTACATATTCTAGACAATAATTATCACATTCAAACATTTCGGTGACTCGGTTTAGCGGTCCCGAAACCACTTCCCGACTAGGGTCAATTTTGGGCTGTTACAAAAGGGCTGTGAAGCTTATCTTGCTTATGTACTTGATACGAAAGTGATAGAAACAAAGATTGAATTAGTACCAGTTGTGGGTGAGTATCCAGATGTATTCCCCAAAGAGTTACTGGGTTTACCACCTATCAGAGAAGTTGAGTTTGGTATTGAATTAGTACTGGGGACAACGCCGATATCGATAGCTCCGTACAAAATGGGTCTGACAGAATTAAATGAATTGAAAGCTCAATTGAAAGAGTTGACAGATAGAGATTTTGCTAGACCGAGTTTCTCTCCCTAGGGTGCATCGGTGTTATTTGTGAAAAAGAAAGATGGTACAATGAGAATGTGTATAGACTATCAACAGCTCAACAAAGTGATGATCAAGAATAAATACCTTTTGCCACGAATAGATGATTTTTTTGATAAGTTAAAAGGGGCAACAATGTTTTCAAAAATTGATTTGAGATCGAGTTATTACCAGTTGAGAGTTAAAGACTTAGATGTGCCAAAGACTGCATTTAGAACAAGGTACGTGCACTACAAATATCTTGTTATGCCTTTTGGACTAACAAATGCAACTACTATTTTTATGGACTTGATGAACCAAATTTTCAAGCCTTACTTAGACTGGTTCATAGTTGTGTTTATTGATGATATTTTAATTTACCCTCGTGATGAATCTGAGCATGCCGAGCATTTGAGAATCATGTTACAAACATTGAGAGATAAACAGTTACTTGCAAAGTTTAGCAAATGTCAGTTTTGGCTATGAGATGTAACACCCCTTGCTCGTGTCCGACGCCAGGATAGAGTTCGAGGATTTACCGAACTAAAACATAAACATTCACACAAAATCGGGCCATAAAATTTCGTTCAAATTTGACACTTTTCAAATTCATGCAAATTGTCCCTTATAAGGGCCTACTAAGCCCAAAACATACGTCAAAAGTGACTTGGACTAAACCGACAACTTTAGAAAACTTAGAAAATTTTCTTATTTTGGAGAGCCACACCCCCGTGTTCTTGGGACATGCCCGTGTCCTTAGCCTGTGTAACTCTCTGACTATGATATCACCAACCAAAATAAGGTCACATGGCCAAATCACACTCCCGTGTGCTTGGGCCTGTGGGGAATTAAATTCTAAAATCAGGTACAGACTTTACACAGCCTGGGTACATGCCCATGTCCTAAGGTTGTGCCTTTCACATGGCAGAGACACACGCCCGTGTCTCTGCCCGTGTGTTTACTATTGGGCATTCTATTTTGCATTAATTAGGGTGCAGGGGACACACGGCCGAATCACACGCCCATGGGGCAGACCATGTGTCACACACGGCGTAGACACATGTTCGTGTATCGTGTAGACAACTTTGAGGCTATTTTCCAAGCCATTTGTCACCCTTAAATGCTCATTCACTTATTCATCTTTGATGACATGCAACATAGTATATTTAGTGACTCTCAACACTCATAAACATGATTAATCCATGCCTTTGATATGACAACATATCACCTATCCAAACCATCATGCTTTCATATGGCATTCCACACCAATTTCATAATCATTCATCATGCTAAACCTACTTTCAATTTACTCAATTATACCATAGTTTTGGTCATACTTATTAGCCATGATTCATTCATTTAGCACATGTTCCATTCACCAAGCATCTCATCCACAAGCAATCACATCAAGCACAATACATTGCATGCATGCATAATTGATTAAGGTTACAACCCAAATAATCAATATGACCATATCACATGGCCATATACAAAATGAATCAAATATTTCCATAAGCCAACACATCTGACTAGACCAATATGAAATATAACAAAAAGACCATGTGACACCCCTAAAGTGACCCTAGTCAGAAAGTGGTTTCGGGACCACTAAACCGAGTCATAAAGATAATTAACCGTCATAGTTGATGCTCATTATATGTACATATGCATGTGTGAAAATTTCATGTTTGAATTTTGTTAATGGTAAGTGAATTTTTCAAATAGGACTTATGTGAGAAAATTTGGAAATGTGCTAGGCAAATGTAAAGTGGCCTAATAATGCATGTTGTGAAATGATGGGTTTGCATGTCAAATTCCCCACTTTAGAGGAAGTGGCCGGCCATGAGGGTATGGGATACAAAGCATATGCATTTTGTATTAATATTATAATGACTACATGGTTTTATAATAGGAAATAAGTATTAGAAAAAAAAAGAAAGATGTTAGATAATAATTAGTGGGAGGAGAAACCAAAGTTGTTCATCCTTTCCTCCATTGCCGTAGCCTAAAGGGAGGGAGAAGAAAGTTTGGTTGCTTTGATTTTTGGCTTAGAAGATGGCTAGAATGAGGTATGTATTGAATGATTCTTGAAAATCTATGCATGTTTGAGATGATTAGTTCAAACTCTACTTATCCCATAGATTAAACTTAGAATTTTGAGGTTTGAGATTCGGTCAATAAGCTTGAAACTCATAGTAGTTTGTTTTGGTAAGTTTGGTATACGGATGATAGATGTGTTTTGGTTTTAGTTTGATAATGATGTTAATGATGGTGATTTTCGGTCATGTATTAACTTAAATTGTAAGTATGATTTATGGTATAATTTGTGTGATGGAATGGTCTTGAGATTTGGCTTGATTAAATGGGTAAAATGCAAAGTGTTTTAAAGATGATGTAATGGTTATTTCGGTTTATGGGAAGTAAATATAGATGATGGTTATAAGCTGTTTTATGATTTGATAATGGTGATTAAATCTTGTAGTTAAGTGTTTAGATATATATATGTTAATAATGAATTTAGTTGTACTTGCTATGCGAGAAATGTGCAATGCTATAGGTATTTGATTATTAGATATGGTTATTTTAAGTTGATTTGTAATGGTATGATTGCATTGATGAATTGGTTTTGGAAATGGTGGGAAGAATTGGCTATTATGCTTGATACTAATGCCGAATATGAGAATGTTGTACTTGAAAAATGTAGGTGAACATGACAAGTGTATTCGGCTTAGGGCATAAAGGATATGAAAATTTGGTATTTATTTTTGATTGTGTGTGTATGACCATGGATAATTGGCTGCACAAATATTATGAATACATAATGTATGTTAAATTTATTAAGCTACAAAACATTATACATGATCGGCCAAGGTAAATTATTTGAGTAAAGTATATCTTGATGGTACATTTCGGCTAGTATAAAATGTATATGGATGTCGTATGACTATGTTTAATTTGGGAAGTAAATTGTTTGATTTAGCTCAAGAGCCTAGAGGATCAAGTTGGATAAGGGAAAGGAAAAAGTGATCGAATAGCCGTCGTAATCGTTCGGCAATTTCCGAGGTAAGTTTTAAGTGTTTAAACATTGAGTAAATTCAATTATAATAGGACATGATGAGTTGATTTAGTAAGATATGATGTGGCCATGATATGTTCTAAGCTCAAATGGTAAGTTCTTAAGTGTTTGAGCTTGGGAATTTAAGGGTAATTTGAAATAGTCTGCTTCGGACAGCAGCAGTAACGTGACTTTAGAAAATCACCATAAATTTATGGACTTGAATTAGAGGCTGAATGAGACATGAAATTAAATCTTAATGAGTCTAGTTTCTTATAAAAGAAACCGTGTAAGCAAAGGAATTTCCGATAATGAGATATTTAAAGTTGTGTGAGACGGTGTCAGAATGACTCCGAAATCCCCTGTTCTGTTTTTAGAAAATCATTATAAATTGTACAAAAATGGTTATAAGATAAAATTTATATGGTTAGACTCCTTAATGAGTCTAGTTTCAAATGAAATCAAATACAACACATTTTGAATTCTGTAAAATGAGAAATTTGATTTGTAGTGAAGAGTGGTCAGATTAGTCAAACAGTGAAACAGGAGAAACTTTAAGAAAAATCTGGTACTGATTGGCCAAACCTAAAATTCTGGAAATTTTATGGATGGAAGATATATGAGTCTATATTCAGGAAAAATTAACGGGAAGTGATTTGGAGTTTTGTAGCTCCAGTCATAAATAATTTAGTGACTATTGCTCAGGAAAAACAGCTTGTGCTGAATTTGAGATTTTGTTGTGAACCTTGATAAACTTGTTTTAGTTGCTCACAAGCTATTGATTAAACCCATACTTGAATTCTAAATCGTGATATTGTAAGTTTATGAGTATTCGAATATGAAATGATAGTAAGGCCTAATGGCCGATGTGATGAATGTGAAAGTGTATATATGTGATAAGGCCTAATGGCCGATGTGATGAATGTGAAAGTGTATATATGTGATAAGGCCTAATGGCCGATGTGATGAATGTGAAAGTGTATATATATGTGATAGGGCCTAATGGCCGATGTGATGAATGTGAAAGTGTATATATATGTGATAGGGCCTAATGGCCGATGTGATGAATGTGATAAGTCCCGAAGGGCATTTGTGTCAGTACTATATCCGGGTTAAAACCCCGCAGGCTTTATGCGAGAATATTATCACTGATTAATGTCCGTAAGCTTCGTGCTCGTACTATATCCGAGCTCTAAAGACCGATGACTACGTGTGGGGATTTGTCCGGGTAAGACCCGATAACTTCGTGTGGAGATTATGTCCGGGTAAGACTTCGTAATAAGAATTGCTTATAAATATATTCAATGCGAAAGGTTAAACAGGTATGTACTCCAAGTTTATATGTGAGCTTGATTTGCACTAAATCATAAGGTAGTTATGTGATGCATACGAGAGCAATCTATGAGACTGTTCCTATGATTATGTGACATCGGATCAGTGTGAGAGGTGATGTGAAATCATACGATATATCTATGTCACATGAGCCCACTTTTATGTGAAAGTTTATCTGCCTATTGTATATGATGAGATGTGCGCATTCGGTAAAGGGATGGTATGCCCGAAGGAAGAGTGAAATAAAAATACGAACAACTATGTTATAATTTGATTGTTATCTGTTGACACTGCTTAAAACTTACTAAGCATTGTAATGCTTACTCCGTTTACTCTGTTTCCTCTGTTTTATAGATCTCATTGCGAAGCTACAGGCTCGGGGATCGTCAGCAACTAGTCACACTATCACTATCCACTGTTTGGTACTGCTATGTTTTGGATTATCTTATGGCATGTATAAAATAGACTAGTGGCGGAAGAATATTTTGGTTAATGTATATAGCCATGCGAAAATGGCTTATATATGTTTGAGCATAATGTTATAATCATTTGGTATGGAATGGTTAATCACTATCATAATTTGTGCTATTTATGCAAAAAGGGCTAGTTGAATCATGGAAACTATGAAATAGGTAAAGTCTACCTTAAAGGCAGATGCTGGCAGCAGCAGTGATGTAGATTTGGAAAATCACTAAAAATAGTAGGATTGGAATTAAATAATGAATAAATTATGTAAATGAACCTTGATGAATCTATTTTCATAGTATAGTGACGAAATGATCATATGGACAGTATGTTAAGAGATATTCAGGTTCTCATGAGACAGGGCCAGAACGGTTTCTGGATTCCCTGTTCCGACTTTGGAAATTCATTATAAATTAACCAGAGATAATTAGGAGTCGTGCCATATATGTATAGATTCCTCTCTGAGTCTAGTTTCTATAGAAACAAACGGCATCAGTATTGAAGCTCTGTGCAGGGAGATATCCAAGTCGTAATGCGCAAAGGTCAGTGTAGTCGACCCCTGTAACATGGGAGACTTTGACTAATAAACTGTACTAATTGGCCCAACCAAAAATTCTAGCAAAAAATATGTAGATGGGCATATGAGTCTAGTTTCAGGGAAAAATTATGAAACTGATTTTCGAGTTGTGAAACTCAAGATATGATTTTTAAGGTGACAGTGTCGCAGTCAGCCAACTGCCTGGAAAATTTTAAAATGGACTGCGATAGTAAGCGAATTTAGTCTGTGAACCCCTCGTGTCCGACTCCGGCAACGGTCTCGGGTACGGGGTGTTACAGACCAAGTCCCTATACATGTCATACTCAATATGTTGAGACTAACTATACCTAAATGTCCAGTTGATAGTGTGATCGAGCCTCCGACGTCCTTCGATCCCTGAGCTAGCTTGGTGATACTATAAGAAAATGGGAAAAGAGAGGGGAGTAAGCATAGAGCTTAGTAAGATCAGATGCAAATAAATTGCAACATAATCGTATATATATAGGTACCAATGACATAACACAGTTTACTTATGTGTTATCATAAATTCATAGGCATAACTTAAATTTGTAGACATAACTTACACATTTTTAATCTTACCAAAAATTCATCACATACCGAGCTCATACCTATGAGTTTTTCGTACATACCTGTACCAACTCGAATCACATTGTCATATTTCCTCATCATTGACTTACTTGTCGATTAACTTACAAGTTTACCCATTGAACGCTCAGAAAACTATTGGATACAGGGAAGACTTGAACATAATGCTTCAAACGTAGTCACATGCTACCTCATATCACAATCACACATTGCTCATTCTCGAGCTAATCATGTGCCTGCTCGCACAAGCTGATAGTCAAGACGTAACTACTCGGGCTACTCACACAAGCTGACAAGTACCCGCAACACATGCTGGGCTACCTAGCCACTGATAGAACGTACAAGACTAGCATCCGGATTCACCTAATCACATATACACATAATCTCATAAGCTCATAATCACATAGTTCCTAGTGACATGTCACATTGTATCCTACATTATTCCTAATGTTCAAACAGGATTTTCTCGATAACGCATATTCGTCGAACTCGTTCACAATGTCATGTTCATATACAATAAATTCGTTCATACACTAGTCATAATAATTAAACATAGAGATTCATACATAAATAAAAAATTCAAACATGCTATACCATTGCATTATTTACATATGAACTTACCTCGGTACAAAATATGGACAATCAATTCGATTTAGTCTAAAATCTTGTTCTTCCCAGGTCTAGGTCCGAACTCCATTTTTCTTGATCTATAATAGCAAATTTAGCTCATTTAGTCATCACATTATTCAAATTAGTGCAAAAACTATATTTAGGCAAAATTATAGTTTTGCCCTAAACTTTCACATTTTTACAAATTAGTCTCTAGGCCCGTAAAATGAAATGTGTTCATTTTCATTATTACCCAAGCCTAGCCAAACCTATATCATGCTCATATCAACCCAGATTTTCCTTTAGTTCACATTTTTACTAATTTTTACACCTTCTACAAACAAGTCCTTTTCATGCATTTCTATAAAAAATCATTTAGTAAAAGATGTTAAACACACATTAAAGTTTAATATTCTTCCATTAAACATCAAAATACAAACATGTCACACATGAGTCAAATTTCATACATGAGCCCTAGCTCACAATATGGCTAGAAATGGATAGATCATCTTCAAAGACTTCAAAAATGCAAAGAAGATAAAAAATAGGGCTAGGGAGCACTTACAGTCATGCTTGAAAAGTTAAAAACCCTGGCTATTGAACCCTTGCAAATTTCGATACACAAGGAGGAAGATGGACACAATTTTGCTTTCTTTTTCACTTTTTATTCTTTTATCAACCAAATGACAAAAATACCCTTAAGGCCTTTCTTTCTAATTTCTCCTATTCATGCCCATTTTTGTCCAAAATTATAGAAATTGCTCAAATTTGTATTTAAGACCTTCTAATTTATAATCCAATACAATTTCATACTTGAAGCTTCTAGAACACATATTTTGAAACTTATTGAATTTAGTCCCTAACTTCAAATTAGACATTTTATCAATGAAATTTCATCATGAAATTTTTGCACAAGCATGCAATAATATCATAGACCTCTTAATAGTCATATAATAATTATATAATAATTATTTTTACTTTAAATTTGTGGTCTCGAAACCATTGTTCCGACTAGATCCTAATTCGGGATGTTACACTGGAGGTTGGTTTTCTAGGACATATAGTTTTAGCCACGGGTATCCGTGTTGACCCGAGTAAAATTTCTATGATTATAGATTGGAAGCCTCTGAGAAATGTATCTAAAGTCCGTAGTTTTCCAAAACTACCTGGCTATTATAGACAATTTGTGAAAGGTTTCTCGATATTGCAAATCCGATGACACGATTGCTTTAAAAAGATGTTAAATTTGAGTGGTCAGAAAAGTGTCAGCTGAGCTTCGAACAGTTGAAAGCTTTATTGGAGAAGGCACCAGTGTTAGTTGTATAACATCACTAACCTGAAACCGTCGCCAGAATAGGTTAAGAGGTATTACCAGACTTATAATTCAATTTAGAACAATTATTTATCCAGAAACATCATAATTCAATCAATAACATTCATTCACATCCATTATGTACTTAAATCAAACATATCAAACTTTAATTTTAACGCCCCAATTTCTCAAATCCCGAAATCCTTGTTAAAATTATTTTTTTTGTGTCTGTGGTGTGAAAATATGTCTGGCTTGGTGGTTGCTTGTCTTGGGAGTGTCTGGGAAGTCATAGGTTCAAGCCTTGGCTTGAGAAAAATTTTGCTCTTAATTGAATAAATTCTTGCTTGCAGGTAGTGGGCTTTTAAATTAATGTGGGGGTTGCATGGCATAAAAAGCCTGCTAGTCTAGTGGTAAGTGGCATGTTAGGATGCTTAAGGGTCTTGATTTTGAGTCCTCTTATGCGCAAAGGTGTTCTATTTTGCTGCTCTTGCAATGTAGAAACTTGAGGTTGATCGAAACTCTAATGTTGGAGTGGTTGAGTGGGGATGAATAGCTGAATTTGAGGAGAGTTTGGTGGGAGTGGATAGGGGAGTTATCGATTGTGAGGTACGGGGAGGTTTTGGAGGAGGAAAATTAGGGATTTGGGAAGTGTAGTAGTGTAGTGCTGATTGAGAACTCTCCTCAACCTTTCGGTTTGAGTTAGTGCATCTAGTCAGTCGGCCATACTCTTAGTGCCCAAAGTGTAATTTAGTGCTCTCCATTTGGATAATCATTATTTTTCTTCTATCTACTTTTCATGCCTTTTTTCTCTTTTGGTTATTGTCTTGATTGGTAGCCGATTATACTGGTGACCACTCAGGCACTCTGCATACTAGCCTATTGTGGTTTTGTCTTCAAGTTTGAGCTTGGGTAATCGACCTTCTTCTTTTTCTTCTTTTAATCTTCTTCACCACTTGTTGAACCTTCATTCTCTCCCTCCCAATCGGTCATCAACTTTCACCTCCTATTTTGGTCTTTAGCTGAATGCTTTCTTCTTCTTATTATTATTTTTCTACCTCCTTAACCCTTGCCAAATCTCTATTAGCTTTTCTTCTTTTGGATCTTAGCTGACTCTATTCTCTCTTGAAGCCAAATCCCTCTGCATCTCTCTCAACTCTAATCGTGTTTCAGCTTTTGAAGTGGGTTCTTGAGCAATCGGTTAGGGGTCAGGGCAAGGTTCTTTCTCCCTTTCCATCACTTTATTTCTCTCCTCCCCTCTTTGGTTTTAGCTGAAATAATCTTGTTTAATAACTCTCCTTTTTGACATTTCCTTCTAGGGATCGAAACTGTTGCATCTCGTGCCTCGGAATTCAGGTGTGCTTTAGGGTGTTGGCCGAATACTGCTGTCTCTCACTCTTAGTCTACTAGTGTGGTAAGTTCTTTACACTTGGTATAATGGATTGAGTGAGGTAATAGTGTACAAGGGATGTATGGTTGTAGGTAGTCTCTAAGAATTGGAAAAAAAGGGGTTGCTTGCAACAGCTTGTGGATCAGTCAAAGCAAAGGATAGGTAAGAAGATGGAAAAGTGTTTCGTTTAGGGTTTCTTTAATTTGATTTTAGCCTATTAACTGAACCTTCTACTTGAAACAGATTAGAGTACTCGTGGGCTAGTTGGGTAATTTCGCAATCTGTTGTGTGTACCCACACTGCTATTAACGTAGATCGGCGGGAAAGCCGAAAAGCTAAAAAGTGGGCTATCGCCACCACACGAGTGTGTGGTCGCTTGTGTGGCAGGCCATGGAGTAAACCTTGGTCGTGTGGTCGATGATATGGCCATGAGCGTATTCATGGACCAAAATAATACTAGGCCATTTTGGGCTGAACTGGGCCGCATAGGCATAATGGGCCTGTGGGCCCCACATGAGAAAATCGCTCAAAGGTGCGGTAAATTCTGAGCCAGGCTGTGTAAACCACATGGCTAAGGATATTTCTAGGCTATATGGGCCATACGAGCATGTAGGCCCATATGGGCCTGAAATATGGTTTGTAGGCCCATTATCACTGATTGACTGTTAAGGCTGTACGGGTCGCCCAAGACGACTGTGGACCTTCTGTTGGGCCGATAAGTATACTTGGGCCCTTATTTTGGTAAGATGTCTGTTTTACCCCTATGTGATGTATGACTGTTTGAGCATGCCATTTTTACTGTATGTACATTTATATTATATTGCATTGCATGGGATGAGATTTATGATTTTGGAAGAAGTGTACTGAAACGCTATAAGCCTATTCTAACAGCTCTTATGTCATATGATCTACATATTTCATATCGATATTATGCCCGTTGAACCTACTGAAATATCGAAGGATACTCATGTAACACCCCAAACCCAGCCTGGAAGTTTGGCTCGAATCTGGCGTGTCACATTAAGTGTTTTTTGGAAACCATGTTTCCATTAAAAACCCTTCTTAATAATTAAAAACTTGTACCCTTTTTAAACCTTGTTAGAAAACCTCAGCTGAATAACATTCTTAATAACTTTGTAAAAAATCCTGGCAGTTGCGGAAGCTTAATTTAAAAATAATTGCGGTTACGTGATGTTTTGAACAACAGTAGTTGTTTTTGAAAACCGTGTTCTAATACTAGCAATTATAAGAACAATAAATAAAATTCCAAATTTGAAATCTATAAAATTACAACGGCTTTACTACAACCCACATAAAAACATTTAAAAGCAATAATCAAAACTATAAAATAAACAGTGTGTGTGGCTTCCTCCGAGCCCTTCGTAGCCCCGATCTGTCTAAGGCTGGAAATTACCTGAAAGGTTAATAAACGGGGTGAGTTTATGAAAACTCAGTGTGAAATCCCCTACTATATAAAAGGAACAGTCAGTCATATAAAAGAATTAAAAGTTGGCCCCAGCCCTACTTACAGTTTTAGTATCAATTGGGCCTTAGCCCATTTTAACAGACAGTACCAGATGGGCTTTAACCCATTACAGAATAAGAAACATTATCAGAACTAGAATCATAATCAGAATCAGAATTAGGTGACAGAATCAGAATCAGTATCAGGTAACAGAATCAAAATCCGAATCAGTATCAGGTAATAGAATCAAAAAACAGAATGTGAATACAATCCCAACCCAATCCAGCCTATAACCAACCGCTACACTCCACCCGTACCAGCCCTACACTCCATGTGGGGAATAGCTCAACCCACCCAGCCCTACACTCAACAGTTACAGCATTGCTGCTCAGTTATCAGATATTGTGATAAAGTCACCAGATACAGATATTGTGGTAGAGCCACCAGAACAGATATTTGTGGCATAGCCACCAGAAACAGATAATGTGGCAAAGCCACTTAACAGAACACGTGGCACAAAGCCATGGATAACTGCATTACGTTAGGCACATAGCCATCAACTAGAGTAACATAACCGGCACACAGCCCTAGGTAAATGTGATCGACACAGAGTCGTCAATAACCATATATTGGCACATAGCCTTAGGCAGATACGTTTGGCACACAGCCATAATCAGGTTGGCACAAAGCCATATGTAGGTTGACACAAAGCCATAATCAGAAGGCTTTAAGCCATCGGTAGCTGTATCATGTTAGGCACATAGCCATCAGCGACAGTAATATAGTCGACACACAGCCTCGGGTAAATATGATCGGCATTCAGCCATTGATCGGTCCACAGTCGTCTTGGGTGACCCGTGCGACCTTATCAAATCAGTACGAATATACGGCTCTTAAGCCTTCGGTGGATCCACAGTCGTCAAGCAACCATGCAATCCTGACAGATTAGATCTTCCTCCGTACAAAATCCCAACCCATGCAACATGTCATGTATGCAGAATGTCATGCCCATATTTGAATCAAACAATTACAGTCAAGTCATTCATATACCAACATATATTCACAATCAAATTCGTCAACCACACAGTCCAAGTTAGTCACTTGGCCACAAGGGCAAAACAGTCATTTAACACTTTAGGGGCAAAATGGTAATTTTACCCCACAAGGTATCTCAGTAATTCCACCCTACAGGGGTATTTTAGTAATTCTACCATACAAGGGTATTTCAGTAATTCTACCCTACATGGGTATTGCGATAATTCTACCCTACAGGGGTATTGCGATAATTCTACCCTACAGGGGTATTCCGGTAATTCTACCCTACAGGGGTATTCCGGTAATTCCACCCTACAGGGGTATTCCGGTAATTTTACCCTACAGGGGTATTCCGGTATTTCTACCCTACGAGGGTATTTCGATCATTTTGTAAATCGATGGTAAAACGATAATTCTGTAAATCAAGGGTACTTTGGTAATTTTACAAGTCGAGGGTATTTCAATAAATTTACAGGTCGAGGGTATTTCAGTAATTTCACAAATTAGGGATATTTTGGTAATTTTCAAACTAGGGGTATTTTGATAATTTTACAAACCAGGGGTATTTTGGTAATTTTACAAACCAGGGGTATTTTGGTAATTTTATAAACAAAGGGTATTTTAGTAATTTTACAAACCAGGGGTATTTTTGTAATTTTGTAAACCAATGGTATTTTGGTAATTTTACAAACCAGGAGTATTTTGGTGATTTTATAAACCAAGGGTATTTTCATAATTTTACAAACCAGGGGTATTTTGATAATTTGGTAAACTAAAGTATTCTAAACAGGGATAACAATACGAATGGCCCTAAAGCCTATTCTCAACCCAAATGGGCCCACACGCTCGTGTGGCCCTTTTAGCCCAAATCTAGCCACAGATATGAGATTCACCTAGCCTAGTCCAATATTTACTACACAATCAAACAACATATCCAATTGGGCCCGTAGGCCCATTGGGCCCACATAGCCCTTTTTGGCCCATCGCGGCCCGAAGTAGCGATCCTGCAGCTAGAGTGGTGAGAAATACACACCTGATAGGAGACTAGAGTTAATCCACGCTCCGAGCACTCTTAGCCGACACCCAACCCAAACGAGCACGCCATACAGCGAAAGGGATCAGCCAAGAAAGGTACCTTTACTCTCCTCATGGTTCTCTATATTTAAAGTCAGCTTTGCATCCACTCTTATGTTAGCTTCCCGATGTGGGATCCCACCATCATCAGAGTTTAAATTCAACACCAACTCTTGCCGCCTCCTGTTAGCAAAATAAATTCTCTTTGCTTGCCATGGGATTCGAACCCATGCCTTCCCTCAGATGCTCCACACGCTACTTGCCACTAAACCACAAGGCTTTTTGTGTCATAATTTCTCCAACAATATTCTTAAGGCCTACCTACTACACCCAGGGTTGATTCACCTTAAACCAAAATTTTTGCTAGAGTCCAGGTTTGAACCCAAGACTTCTCCAACACTTCTCAGCACACTTAACCACTAAAACAAGCCTTCATTAGCGAAATTTTCACGCACAACAGAATATTATAAGCTACCTTCAACCGCTGTAACACCCCGAACCCGAGATCGTCACCGGAGTCGAACACGAGGTGTTAACAGACTTTTAAAAATTTTCCAGACACTGCCAATCTGCGTAATAGTCGCTTTAAAAATCATATCTTGAGTTTCACAACTCGAAAATCAGTTTCATGATTTTTCCCTGAAACTAGACTACATGCCCATCTACATATTTTTTTCTAGAATTTTTGGTCGGGCCAATTAGTACAGTTTATTAGTCAAAGTCTCCCATGTTACAGGGATCGACTACCCTGACCTTTTCGCATTACGACTTGGATATCTCCTTGTACAGGGCTCCAATACTGATGCCGTTTGTTTCTATAGAAACTAGACTCAGAGAGGAATCTATACATATATGGTATGACTCCTAATTATCTCTGGTTAATTTAAGGTAAATTTTCAAAGTTGAAACAGGAGATCCAGAAACCGTTCTGGCCCTGTTTCACGAGAACTTTAATATCTCTTAATATACTGTTCATATGATTGTTTCGTTACTTTCATATGAAAATAGATTCATCAAGGTTCGAGTACATAATTTATTCACTATTTAATTCCATTCCTAAAAATTTTTGTGATTTTTTCAAATCCACACCACTGCTGCTGTCAGCATCTGTTTTCAAGGTAAACTTTACCTATTTCGTGGTTACCATGGACCAACTAGGGTTTTGTCATCCATAGGTCCACATATGATCATATTTAGCCATTCCAATGGCTGATCATTTGCCCAACACTTCCATTCCAAACCATAGTCACATCGTGAAACCATATATACATACATAAACACAAATGGTCTAATGCCATACTCCACTTCTACGAGCCATTTTCGCATGGCTTTACACACATACATCACAAAAAGTACTTAAACAACAGGGGGTAGTCCTATACATGCCATATCCAGAGTTCAACTAAAAGAGTACCAAAAGAGCTTTGATAGTGTGGATGACTTCGACTTCGCTGATCCCGAATCCGATAGCTAACGAACAAAATCTTATCGTTCGGTTTAGTCGAGCGTATTAATAGAATTTATTACAGCACCAAGCGCTCACATTCAAACCCAAGTCTCTTCGGTATTTAACCGGATATAGCCGCAAACACATTTGCCTTCGGGTCTTAACCCGGACATATCAACCTGCATAATTGCCTTCGGGTCTTAGCCCGGATATATCAACTTGCATAATTGCCTTCGGGTCTTAGCCCGGATATATCAACTCGCATAATTGCCTTCGGGTCATAGCCCGGATATATCAACTCGCGTAATTGCCTTCGGGTCATAGCCCGGATATATCAACAATGCTCATGCACACATATATCAATAATCATAACACATCCATATCATTTCTTCGTTACTAAGGCTCAAACACAAAACATTTATTAAACCTTTCAAATTTCGGCTCAATAGCCACACACAAAGAGCATGATTTCAATTGGCTTTATAACATAGTCTCTAAGCACATTCGACTATCCGTCATAGTATGACTAATCATTTCAATATAATTCAAGTAGGGTCATTACTCGAAGACTTACCTCAGATGTCGTCGAACGACTTCAATGGCTATTCAATTACTTTTTCCTTCCCTTTATCGGATCTAGTTCCCCTTTGCTCTTGAGCTTAAGTTCAACAAAATTTAAAATAGTCATTAATCGACTATTCAAGTATTACTTTCAGAATAATATATATATTGATCCGACTTTCACACACATAGATTATAGTAAGCTTTATAATAATCATTAAATAATTCATTGGCAAATTTTCATTAATGTTTACAACAAAATCACATATTCACTACGAGCTGTTTTCCTGAGCAGTAGTTACTAAATTATTTATAACTGGAGCTACTAAACTCCAAATCACTTGCCGTTAATTTTCCCTGAATATAGACTCGTATATCTTCCATCCATAAAATTTTCAGAATTTTAGGCTTGGCCAATCAATACCAGATTTTTCTTAAAGTTTCCCCTGTTTCACTGTTTGACTATTCTGACCACTCTTCACTATGAATCCAATTTCTCATTTTACAGAATTCAAAATGTGTTGTATTTGATCTCATTTGAAACTAGACTCATTAAGGAGTCTAAGCATATAAATTTTATCTTATAATCATTTTTGTACAATTTATAATGATTTTCTAAAAACAGAACAGGGAATCCAGTAGTCATTTTGACTCAGCCCACAATAATTCAAATATCTCAAGATCGGTAACTCTTTTGTTTTTATAGTTTCTTTTGTCAGAAAATAGACTCTTCAAGATTTAATGACATAATTCACTCAGCTTCTAATTCAACTCCTACAAATTATGGTGATTTTCCAAAATCACCTTACTGCTGCTGTCCCCAAACAGATTATTACCAAATCAAATACTAACATTAGCATTTCACCTTAATAGCTAGCTTACCAAGCCTTAATTTAACATATAATTCACACATATCATATTCAGCTATATATACATTTATCATATTTCCATTTCAGCATATATAACTAACATTTATTCCGAAATTTTAATATCTAATTGCTTATAACTTTCTTCGGATGTCGTCGACTAATTGATCGGCTACTCAACTACTTTCGATTTTCCCCGATCTAAATCCAATTTCTTGGTTTCTTGATCTTAACATATTCAAATAAATCTCGTTTTAACATATTTTCATTCAATTTAGTCTAATAACGCATAAATGGGTAAATTACATTTTTACCCCTAATATTTCGCACTTTCACAATTTAGTCTTTATTCCACAAAACACAAAATACACAAAATTTGGTCACACTCCTTAAGGGCCGAATCTTCCTAGTACCCATATAAGTCCATACATTTCATTTATTTCACCTTTGAGTCCTTCAAAAATTTATTTTTGTAATTTAGCCCTAACTACTCAAAATCACCAAAAACTTCAACACAAAACATATTAATCTTTAACATATCTTTCATTTTTCATCAACAACTATCAAAAAGCTCAAGCACTCATCAATGGCAAAACACAAAATCATCATCAATTCACAAAATTGAACCATGGGGTTTAAAGAACACAAAGCAATGATATCAAAAATGTGAAAATTATCAAAACCAAACAAAAGACTAACCTTCCTTAGGTTTCAAATGACCGAATGCTACCCTCCTCTCTTCCTCTCTACAACCGGCCAAGATGAACAAGGTGATAACCTCCCTCCTTCTGTTTTTTTTCTTTTAGTATCCTTAATATTTCTTTTATCATTTCTTTTCTTTTACTTAAAATAATGTCCACTTCATGGAAATTTACCACATAGTCTAATATATGCTCCATCATGGCCGGCCACTATGTATAAAAAAAGGGGTATTTGACATGCAAAGCCAATATTTTCACTCCTTGCTTAAATTGGTCCTTATAAATTACCCTATCACATTTTTAAAACTTTCTCACATAAGTCCTATGGACTAAATTCACATGCAATTGACTAAATCGAAGCTTGAAATTTTCCACACATTCATAATCACATATTTTAGACAATAATATCACATTCAAACATTTCGGTGACTCGGTTTAGCAGTCCCGAAACCACTTCCCGACTAGGGTCAGTTTTGGGCTGTCACAACTCTCCCCCACTTAAGAAATTTTCGTCCCCGTAAATCTTACCGGTGAATAGGTTGGGTATCGTTCTTTCATCGAGCTCTCAGTTTCCCAAGTAGCTTCCTCGATCCCGTGTTTGAGCCATAACACCTTAACTAACGGAACCCTTCTGTTTCGCAACTCTTTCACTTCACGAGCTAGGATACGAATCGGTTCTTCTTCATAACTCAAGTCAGATTGGATTTCAACTTCCGAGGGATTAATCACATGTGACGGATGGGATCTATAACGTCGAAGCATCGAAACATGAAAAACGTTGTGAATCCTTTCAAGTTCAGGGGGTAAAATCAATCTATATGCCACTGGACCAATTCTTTCGGATATTTCATACGGCCCAATGAACCTCGGACTCAATTTGCCCTTACGGCCGAATCTGAGTACCTTTTTCCAAGGCGAAACTTTAAGAAACACTTTATCTCCAACCTGATATTCAATGTCTTTTCTTTTCAAATCCGCATACGACTTTTGACGATCTGTGGCTACCTTCAGACTTTCACGGATTACCTTTACTTTCTGCTCGGCATCTTTAATCAAATCAACTCCGAAAATTTTACTTCCACCGAGCTCGGTCCAAAACAATGGTGTACGGCATTTACGACCGTACAAAGCCTCGTAAGGTGCCATCTTAATACTTGATTGAAAACTATTGTTGTAAGCGAATTCAATCAAAGGTAAATACTGTTCCCATGAACTACTGAACTCGAGGATGCAACATCTCAACATATCCTCAAGTATCTGAATTATCCGCTCGGATTGACCATCGGTTTGTGGATGAAAAGCGGTGCTAAAATGCAGCTTGGTACCCAAAGCTTCTTGCAATTTCTTCCAAAATCGCGAGGTGAATCTCGGATCTCTATCCGACACAATAGAAATCGGTACCCCGTGTAATCTCACAATCTGAGAAACATACAATTCAGCTAGTTTATCCAATGAAAAATCCGTACGCACGGGGATAAAGTGAGCCGACTTAGTTAGTCTATCGACAACAACCCAAATCGCATCTTTCTTACTTGCTGACAATGGCAGTCCGGACACAAGGTCCATTGTGACTCGATCCCATTTCCACTCGGGTATCAAGATCGGCTGAAGTAGTCCTGAAGGCACTTGATGTTCCGCTTTCACTTGTTGACATATTAAACATCTCGAAACAAAGTCGGAGATGTCTCGTTTCATACCATGCCACCAAAACCGATGTTTCAAATCGTTGTACATTTTTGTACTCCCCGGGTGAATTGACATTCGGCTACAATGGGCTTCGTTCAGAATCATCGAAATGAGTTCCGAATTCCTTGGAACACATAAACGACTTCTGAACCTCAAACAATCATCACCATCAATTTGAAACTCCGATTCCTTGTTCGAAACACACTCAGCCCGTTTTGCAACCAATTCATCATCAACTTTCTGGGCTTCACGAATTTGATGAATCAATAATGGTTTGGCTTTTAATTCAGCTACTAACACATTGTCGGGTAGAACAGACAAGTGTACATTCATCGCTCGTAAAGCAAACAATGATTTCCGGCTTAAGGCGTCCGCAACCACATTAGCCTTTCCCGGGTGGTAATCAATGACAAGCTCGTAATCTTTCAACAACTCAAGCCAACGTCTTTGTCGCAGATTTAAGTCTCTCTGAGTCATCAAATATTTGAGACTTTTGTGATCCGAAAATACATGGCACTTTTCACCAAATAAGTAATGTCGCCATATTTTTAAAGCAAATACGATGGCAGCTAGTTCGATATCATGGGTCGGATAATTTTTCTCATGTGGCTTTAATTGTCTCGACGCATAGGCCACCACTCGACCTTCTTGCATCAACACGCAACCCAACCCAAGTAGGGATGCGTCACTATAAATGACAAACTCCTTGCCTGATTCGGGTTGCACTAGAATTGGAGCTTCAGTCAAATGAGTTTTCAGTTGATCGAAACTTTTCTGACACTTCTCCGTCCATTCGAACTTAACATCCTTTTGAAGTAGCTTCGTCATTGGTGTGGCTATCATCGAGAAACCTTTGACAAATCGTCGGTAATAACCGGCGAGCCCCAAAAAGCTCCGAACCTCAGTAATATTTCTCGGAGGTTTCCAGTTAAGTATGGCTGAAATTTTGTTCGGGTCAACTCGAATACCCGATGCGGATACCACATGACCCAAGAAGCTAACTTCTCTTAACCAGAACTCACACTTACTGAACTTAGCATATAACTGCTTATCCCGTAAAATTTGCAACACTAGTCTCAGGTGCTCAGCATGTTCGGTCTCATCTCTTGAATAGACCAAGATGTCATCAATGAACACAACTACGAACCGATCCAAATATGGTCTGAAGATCCGATTCATCAAATCCATAAATACTGCAGGGGCATTAGTGAGCCGAAACGGCATCACTAAGAATTCGTAGTGACCGTACCTCGTTCTGAAAGCAGTTTTGGGTACGTCCGAATCTCGAATCCGCAACTGATAATAACCCGATCTCAAATCTATTTTGAGAACACTGAGGCCCCCTTTAGTTGATCAAACAAATCATCAATACGCGGTAATGGATATTTATTCTTTATCGTCACTTTATTCAGTTGACGATAGTCAATGCACAACCTCATGGTTCCGTCCTTCTTTTTCACGAACAATACTGGTGCACCCCAAGGTGAGAAACTTGGCCGAGCGAAACCTCTATCCGTCAATTCTTGCAGCTGAGCTTTCAACTCTTTTAACTCAGTTGGTGCCATACAATACGGAGCTATCGAAATCGGCGTAGTCCCAGGTACAAGCTCAATACCAAACTCTATCTCCCGAACAGGTGGTAAACCCGACAATTCTTCAGGAAAAACATCCGGGTATTCACAAACCACCGGCACAGATTCAGGTTTCCTTTCTAATTCTTGGTCATCCAGTACATACGCAAGGTATGCTTCGCACCCTTTTCTTACATATTTCTGGGCCAACATTGAGGATATTACAGCTGGCAACCCATCCAAGTCCGTAGACTCAACTCGGATTACTTCGTTATTTGCGTACCTCAAATCAATAGTCTTGCTTTTGCAATTCACAACCGCATCATGCACGGTCAACCAATCCAACCCGAGAATAACATCAAATTCATCAAACGGCAAAAGCATCAAGTCCGCCGGAAAACAGGAACCTCGAATTGCTAGGGGACATTTCTTACACACTTTGTCGACAAGCACGTAACGACCCAAGGGATTTGATGTGACAGCCCAAAGTTGACCCTAGTCGGGAAGTGATTTCGGGACCGCTAAACCGAGTCACCGAAATGTTTGAATGTGATACTTATTGTCTAGAATATGTAATTAAGAATGTGTGAAAATTTCAAGCTTCAATTTGGTTGATTTCATGTGAATTTAATCAATAGGACTTATGTGAGAAAATTTTAAAATGTGATAGGTCAATGTGTGAGGACCTATTAGTGCATGTGGACAAAGGGGGGGACTTGCATGTCAAATTCCCCCCCTAATGAGTAGTGGCCGGCCATGACAAGGAAGGATGGGCAAAACATGTCATGAAACATGTTTTGTTAGTGGAAGAATAAAATAAGGAGTATGGGTAATAAAGAAATGGAAAACAAAAGTAAAAAAAATGTGTGTGTGGTGTTTGTCCCCCATTGCCGTGAGCTCAAGAGAAGAAAGGAGAAAAGTTTGTGTTCATCCTTTCTCACCTCCATTTTAGCCTAAATTAGAAAGAAAAACAAAGAAAAAATTTCTCATCCTTTGGTTCATCCTTGGCCAAAAATTTTAAGGAGGAAAGAAGAAGAAAGGTGAAGAGATTCGGCCATGCATGTAGCTAGGCTAAGGTATGTTTGATGATGTTCCATGAGAGGCATGCATGTTTTAGTTGTTAGCTTGAGTTCTACCTAGCCCATGGTCTAAATCTTGCTATGTGATGGAAATGGCACTTGACCATGGATGCATCATTCTTGGTTGGTGTTTGATGTTGTGGTGATGAGGCATGAGGATAAGTTAAGATTCGGCCTAGGTGGAGGTTGTGTTAATGCCATTGCATGCAAAATATGAAGCTTGTTAATGATGCATGTGATGATGGCTTGATGATTCTTGAACCTCCTTTTTAGCATTTTTGTGTGAGCACATATGTGCATTGGTTGCTAAAGGGAGAAGAATCGGCTAGCAAGATGTGTGCTAAGGCCGAATGTAACTTTGCATGTTGATGAGCAATGCATGTGTTAAATCGATGAAAAGGGGGAGGATGCTTTACTAGTGTGTATATGTGTGTATTAAGTGTTGAAATCGACCCCAAAAATGGACATGCATATTCGGCCAAGGGGAAAGAAATTAGCTAATATGTTGTGTTGATGCATGATTTTTGCATGTATGAGACTTTAATGTCTAATGTATAAATATGGGCTAAGTGCCTTGTGTTCATCTTTTGATGCCTAAAATGATGAAATCAATTTATTTGTTTGATTAAGCTCAAGAGCAAAGGGGAAATAAAACCGATAAAGGGAAGGAAAAAGTGGTTGAATAGCTAGCGGAATCGTTCGACAACACCCGAGGTAAGTTCTTGAGTAAGAGATCTTAAATTTCGATGTGATTAAATCATGCTCTATGTGTGGCTATTGAGCCGAATGTGCAAGGACAATATGTGCCTTGTGTTTGAGTTTCGTAAACGAAAATGAAATATGAATGTGCTATGAATTATTGTTAGATGTGCATGATTAATTGAATGCTGTCCGGGCTAAGTCCCGAAGGCTTTGTGCTAAGTGAATATATCCGGATTAAGATCCGAAGGCCTTTGTGCGAGATACTAAATCCGGGTTAAGTCCCGAAGGCATTCGTGCGAGTTGTTAAATCCGGGTTAAGTCCCGAAGGCATTCGTGCGAGTTATTAAATCCGGGTTAAGTCCCGAAGGCATTCGTGCGAGTTGTTAAATCCGGGTTATGTCCCAAAGGCATTGTGTGAGTTACTAAAACCGGGCTATGTCCCGAAGGCATTTGAACGAGGAGCTATATCCGGTTAAATCCCGAAGGTACGTGATTTGGTAATGAATGAGCTTGCTGTAAAATTCCAGCAAAATACTCGAAAAACATCCCAATATGGGGATATGTTACGTATGTGTTGAATTTAATCGAGCCCTTACAATAAATGTTCGCTCAGTTGATAAACGAGCTACCGGCCTTCGGCCAAGTTAGTTTATTGTGTATGTACATAAGGGTTATTAATGTTGTGAAGCAAGTTTGATATCGGTAAATTGCGTATTATTAAATATTCCGTTTAGCTAAATGTGTGCTATTCTTTATGCATGCTGGAATTCCTTGCTCAAACTTACTAAGCATAAATTGCTTACTCGTTGCATTGCTCCTCTGTTTTATAGATTTTTGGTTCTCCAGCTATCGGACTCGGGATCTTGAAGTCGAAGTCGCCCACACTATCAAAGGCTCTTTGGGTACTATTTTGGTTGAATTTTGTTATGGCATGTATAGGACTACCCATTGTTGTCTTTCGAGTAATTTATGAAATGTATAAGTGTACAGCCATGCGAAAATGGCTTGTAGAAGTGGAGTATGGCATTAGACCATTCGTATTTATGAATGTATAGATGGTTTCATGATGTAACTATGTTGGAATGGAAGTGTTGAGCAAATGATCAGCCACTAGAATGGCTAAGTATGATCATATGTGGGCTTATGTTTGACAAGGCCCTAGTTGGTCCATGAAACCCCAAATTAGGTAAGGTTCACTTTGAAAACAGAAGCTGGTAGCAGCAGTGGTGTGGATTGGAAAAATCACAAGAATTCGTAGGAGTGGAATTAAATAGTGAATAAATTATGTAATCGAACCTTGATGAATCTACTTTCATATGGAAGTAACGAAACAATTATAGGAACAGTACAGAAAGAGATATTTGGGTTCTTGTGGAACAGGGCCAGAACAGTTTCTGGATTCACTGTTCCGCCTTTGGAAATTCACTATAAATTGACCAGAGATAATTAGGGGTTATACCATATATGTATGGATTCCTCTCTGAGTCTAGTTTCCATAGAAACAAACGGCATCAGTATTGAAGCTCTGTGCAGAGCGATATCCCAGTCGTAATGGGAAAAGGTCAGTGTAGTCGACCCCTGTAACATGGGAGACTTTGACTAATAAACTGTACTAATTGGCCCGACCAAAAATTCTAGAAAAAAATCCATACGTGGGGACATGAGTCTAGTTTCAGGGAAAAATCACAAAACTGATTTTGAGTTGTGAAACTCAAGATATGATTTTTGAAGCGACTAGTACTCAGACTGGGCAGTGTCTGGAAAAATTTTTCAAAGTTTGTTAACATCTCGTGTCCGACTCCGGTGTCGGTCTCGGGTTCGGGGTGTTACATTTGACACCCGAATTACAACCTCAGTAGACTCAATAGGTAAAGTCTTACTGGATGCTAAGGTTTCACATATGTAAGAATGAGTAGAACCGGGGTCAATCAAAGCAATTACATTAGTATCAAAGAGAGTAAAAGTACCGGTAATAACATCAGGCGAAGAAGCATCCTCGCGGGCACGTATAGCATATGCTCTAGCAGGTGCACGAGCCTCGGATCTGGTCGTAGCATCTCTAGATCCTCTCTGACCACCACTAGCATTGCCCGTATTTCTAGATGGTCTACCTCGAGCAGTGGTAGCACTCGGTTTCCCACTCTGATTTACATTCTGTTCAGACAGCCTCGGGCAATCTTTAATGAAGTGGTCCACTGATCCGCACTTGTAACAGGAGCGGTCATGGAATCTACAACTCCCCGAATGCCATTTACCGCAATGTCGACATTCCGTTCTGTCTCGACGTTCATTCCCAACACTGGCGACCGAAGTGCCTCGTGTACCCACAGGGGGTCGATCACGATCTCGTCTAAAAAGGCCCGAAGTGCCTCTAGACCGGCCCACATCATCTCGAAATTTCTTCGATGCCTGTTGAAGAGACTTTCCCGAGGATCTTTTACGAAACTCCCCAGTTCCCACATCAACTTTTTGTTTTTCCTTTCTAAGCTCTTCGGCTTTACAGGCTCGCTCGACAAGTACTACGAACTCTCGTATTTCAAGAATGCCAACGAACATTTTTATATCTTCATTCAGCCCATCTTCGAAGCGTTTACACATGACAGCCTCGGACGAAACACATTCCCGAGCGTATCTACTAAGTCTAACAAATTTTCGCTCGTAATCAGTAACTGACATAGAACCTTGCTTAAGCTCAAGAAATTCCTTCCGTTTTTGATCAACAAATCTCTGACTGATATACTTTTTCCGAAACTCAGTTTGGAAAAATCCCAAGTTACTTGCTCCCGGGGCACAACAGAAGTCAGAGTACTCCACCAATAGTAGGCAGAATCACGTAGCAAGGAGATAGCACACTTTAGGCATTCATCGGGTGTACAAGATAGCTCATCGAGTACCCGGATAGTGTTGTCCAACCAAAATTCAGCTTGCTTGGCATCGTCGCTATCCGTAGCTTTAAATTCAGTAGCCCCATGTTTTCGGATTCTGTCAACTGGGGGCTTATTTGACCTTATTTGGTCAGTTACCGGAGGTATTGTAGGTGCGGGGGTGGTGTTTGTCGGGAATGGAGGTTGTGGAACAGCCGTATTAGTTCGAATGTATTGGTTGAACCAATCATTCATCACGCTATAGAAAGCTTGTCTAGCTTCATCATTCGGGTTACTAGCATTAGGTTGAGAGTCCGCCGGCGCTGTCCCTTGTGCGGGAGCAGGCGCTACACTCTCAAGACCATCAGCTACCGCTCGGTCGGGATCGGGATCCATTACTATAAATAAACACATTTGCAAATGTCAGAATATCCACACTATCAAATAATCACATAAAATGGCATGTATAGCTAGACCCAACACATTACGGTAGTCCTAGAATCGACTAAACCGTAGCTCTGATACCAATCAATTGTAACACCCCGAACCCGAGACCGTCACCGGAGTCGAACACGAGGTGTTAACAGACTTTTAAAAATTTTCCAGACACTGCCAATCTGCGTAATAGTCGCTTTAAAAATCATATCTTGAGTTTCACAACTCGAAAATCAGTTTCGTGATTTTTCCCTGAAACTAGACTCACATGCCCATCTACATATTTTTTTCTAGAATTTTTGGTCGGGGCAATTAGTACAGTTTATTAGTCAAAGTCTCCCATGTTACAGGGATCGACTACCCTAACCTTTGCGCATTACGACTTGGATATCTCCTTGTACAGGGCTCCAATACTGATGCCGTTTGTTTCTATAGAAACTAGACTCAGAGAAGAATCTATACATATATGGTATGACTCCTAATTATCTCTGGTTAATTTAAGGTAAATTTTCAAAGTCGAAACAGGAGATCCAGAAACCGTTCTGGCCCTGTTTCACGAGAACTTTAATATCTCTTAATATACTGTTCATATGATTGTTTCGTTACTTTCATATGAAAATAGATTCATCAAGGTTCGAGTACATAATTTATTCACTATTTAATTCCATTCCTACAAATTTTTGTGATTTTTTAAATCCACACCACTGCTGCTGTCAGCATCTGTTTTCAAGGTAAACTTTACCTATTTCGTGGTTACCATGGACCAACTAGGGTTTTGTCATCCATAGGTCCACATATGATCATATTTAGCCATTCCAATGGCTGATCATTTGCCCAACACTTCCATTCCAAACCATAGTCACATCGTGAAACCATATATACATACATAAACACAAATGGTCTAATGCCATACTCCACTTCTACGAGCCATTTTCGCATGGCTTTACACACATACATCACAAAAAGTACTTAAACAACAGGGGGTAGTCCTATACATGCCATATCCAGAGTTCAACTAAAAGAGTACCAAAAGAGCTTTGATAGTGTGGATGACTTCGACTTCGCTGATCCCGAATCCGATAGCTAACGAACAAAATCTTATCGTTCGGTTTAGTCGAGCGTATTAATAGAATTTATTACAGCACCAAGCGCTCACATTCAAACCCAAGTCTCTTCGGTATTTAACCGGATATAGCCGCAAACACATTTGCCTTCGGGTCTTAACCCGGACATATCAACTTGCATAATTGCCTTCGGGTCTTAGCCCGGATATATCAACTTGCATAATTGCCTTCGGGTCTTAGCCCGGATATATCAACTCGCATAATTGCCTTCGGGTCATAGCCCGGATATATCAACTCGCGTAATTGCCTTCGGGTCTTAGCCCGGATATATTCCAATGCTCATGCACACATATATCAATAATCATAACACATCCATATCATTTCTTCGTTACTAAGGCTCAAACACAAAACATTTATTAAACCTTTCAAATTTCGGCTCAATAGCCACACACAAAGAGCATGATTTCAATTGGCTTTATAACATAGTCTCTAAGCACATTCGACTATCCGTCATAGTATGACTAATCATTTCAATATAATTCAAGTAGGGTCATTACTCGAAGACTTACCTCAGATGTCGTCGAACGACTTCAATGGCTATTCAATTACTTTTTCCTTCCCTTTATCGGATCTAGTTCCCCTTTGCTCTTGAGCTTAAGTTCAACAAAATTTAAAATAGTCATTAATCGACTATTCAAGTATTACTTTCAGAATAATATATATATTGATCCGACTTTCACACACATAGATTATAGTAAGCTTTATAATAATCATTAAATAATTCATTGGCAAATTTTCATTAATGTTTACAACAAAATCACATATTCACTACGAGCTGTTTTCCTGAGCAGTAGTTACTAAATTATTTATAACTGGAGCTACTAAACTCCAAATCACTTGCCGTTAATTTTCCCTAAATATAGACTCGTATATCTTCCATCCATAAAATTTTCAGAATTTTAGGCTTGGCCAATCAATACCAGATTTTTCTTAAAGTTTCCCCTGTTTCACTGTTTCACTGTTTGACTATTCTGACCACTCTTCACTACGAATCCAATTTCTCATTTTACAGAATTCAAAATGTGTTGTATTTGATCTCATTTGAAACTAGACTCATTAAGGAGTCTAAGCATATAAATTTTATCTTATAATCATTTTTTTACAATTTATAATGATTTTCTAAAAACAGAACAGGGAATCCAGTAGTCATTTTGACTCAGCCCCACAATACTTCAAATATCTCAAGATCGGTAACTCTTTTGTTTTTATAGTTTCTTTTGTCAGAAAATAGACTCTTCAAGCTTTAATGACATAATTCACTCAGCTTCTAATTCAACTCCTACAAATTATGGCGATTTTCCAAAATCACCTTACTGCTGCTATCCCCAAACAGATTATTACCAAATCAAATACTAACATTAGCATTTCACCTTAATAGCTAGCTTACCAAGCCTTAATTTAACATATAATTCACACATATCATATTCAGCTATATATACATTTATCATATTTCCATTTCAGCATATATAACTAACATTTATTCCGAAATTTTAATATCTAATTGCTTATAACTTTCTTCGGATGTCGTCGACTAATTGATCGGCTACTCAACTACTTTCGATTTTCCCCGATCTAAATCCAATTTCTTGGTTTCTTGATCTTAACATATTCAAATAAATCTCGTTTTAACATATTTTCATTCAATTTAGTCTAATAACGCATAAATGGGTAAATTACATTTTTACCCCTAATATTTCGCACTTTCACAATTTAGTCTTTATTCCACAAAACACAAATACACAAAATTTGGTCACACTCCTTAAGGGCCGAATCTTCCTAGTACCCATATAAGTCCATACATTTCATTTATTTCACCTTTGAGTCCTTCAAAAATTTATTTTTGTAATTTAGCCCTAACTACTCAAAATCACCAAAAACTTCAACACAAAACATATTAATCTTTAACATATCTTTCATTTTTCATCAACAACTATCAAAAAGCTCAAGCACTCATCAATGGCAAAACACAAAATCATCATCAATTCACAAAATTGAACCATGGGGTTTAAAGAACACAAAGCAATGATATCAAAAATGTGAAAATTATCAAAAACCAAACAAAAGACTAACATTCCTTAGGTTTCAAATGACCGAATGCTACCCTCCTCTCTTCCTCTCTACAACCGGCCAAGATGAACAAGGTGATAACCTCCCTCCTTCTTTTTTTTTTCTTTTAGTATCCTTAATATTTCTTTTATCATTTCTTTTCTTTTACTTAAAATAATGTCCACTTCATGGAAATTTACCACATAGTCTAATATATGCTCCATCATGGCCGGCCACTATGTATAAAAAAAGGGGTATTTGACATGCAAAGCCAATATTTTCACTCCTTGCTTAAATTGGTCCTTATAAATTACCCTATCACATTTTTAAAACTTTCTCACATAAGTCCTATGGACTAAATTCACATGCAATTGACTAAATCGAAGCTTGAAATTTTCCACACATTCATAATCACATATTTTAGACAATAATATCACATTCAAACATTTCGGTGACTCGGTTTAGCAGTCCCGAAACCACTTCCCGACTAGGGTCAGTTTTGGGCTGTCACAACCGCTCCCATGCTCAAGGCCCAAAACTTCTAGGCCCAAATTCAGAGTGTTACAACTTTACCTCCTTTAAAGAAATTTTGTCCCCGAAATTTCCATCTAACAGGGTAGTCGTGTAACATCTACCCCACTACGCTACCGCTGCGCACTCTGATCCTTCTATCACTGTCACACTTCAACTAGAACTTGAAACATCTCATGCATACAACATTTATTACAGAAGCAGCCACATATTTATCACACATATATACAATTTCTATTTCCAAACATCACATCCACATAAAATAAATACCAAATTTAAATTCAGACCAATATCTAAAATATCCACAGTATTTCAATTTCTAAATAGACAAAAGTATTCAGAAGACTTACGGATTCGGCGCCGGAGACTCGGTGTGCCACACTTTTTAAAAGAAATACTCCAAACTGACCACGTGGTTGAAAATAATTTTCTAAAATTCAACCTTTGAAAACCCAATCCACAGCCGAGTTGTTGCAACCCAGGCTCTGATACCACTAAATGTAACACCCCAAACCTGGCTTGGAAGTTTGGCTCGAATCTGGCGTGTCACATTGAAGTGTTTTTCAGAAACCATGTTTCCATTAAAAACCCTTCTTAATAATTAAAAACTTGTACCCTTTTTAAACCTTGTTAGAAAACCTCAGCTAAATAACATTCTTAACAACTTTGTATAAAGTCCTAGCAATTGCGGAAGCTTAATTTAAAAACAATTGCGGTTACGTGATGTTTTGAACAACAATAGTTGTTTTAGAAATCCGTGTTCTAATACTAGCAATTATAATAACAATAAATAAAATTTCAAATTTGAAATCTAGAAAATTACAACGGCTTTACTACAACCCACATAAAAACATTTAAAAGCAATAATCAAAATTATAACATAAACAGTGTGTGTGGCTTCCTCCAAGCCCCTCGTAGCCCCGATCCGTCTAAGGTTGAAAATTACCTAAAAGGTTAATAAACGGGGTGAGTTTATGAAAACTCAATGTGAAATCCCCTACTATATAAAAGGAACAGTCAGTCATATAAAAGAATTAAAAGTTGGCCCCAGCCCTACTTACAGTTTTAGTATCAATTGGGCCTTAGCCCATTTTAACAGACAGTACCAGATGGGCTTTAACCCATTACAGAATAAGAAACATTATCAAAACTAGAATCATAATCAGAATCAGAATTTGGTGACAGAATCAGAATCAGTATCAGGTAATAGAATCAAAATCAGAATCAGTATCAGGTAACAGAATCAAAAATCAGAATGTGAATGCAATCCCAACCCAATCCAGCCTATAACCAACCGCTACACTCCACCCGTACCAACCCTACACTCTATGTGGGGAATAGCTCAACCCACTCAGCCCTACACTCCACAGTTGCAGCATTGCTGCTCAGTTATCAGATATTGTGACAGAGTCACCAGATACAGATATTGTGGTAGAGCCACCAGAACAGATATTTGTGGCATAGCCACCAGAAACAGATAATGTGGCAAAGCCACTTAATAGAATATGTGGCACAAAGCCATGGATAACTGCATTACGTTAGGCACATAGCCATCAACTAGAGTAACATAACCGGCACACAGCCTTAGGTAAATGTGATCGGCACAGATTCGTCAATAACCATATATTGGCACATAGCCTTAGGCAAATACGTTTGGCACACAGCCATAATCAGGTTGGCATAGAGCCATATGTAGGTTGACACAAAGCCATAATCAGAAGGCTTTAAGCCATCGGTAGCTGTATCATGTTAGGCACATAGCCATTAGCGACGGTAATATAGTCGGAACATAGCCTCGGGTAAATATGATCGACATTCAGCCATTGATCGATCCACAATCATCTTGGGGGACCCGTGCGACCTTATCAAATTAGTACGAATGTACAGCTCTTAAACCTTTGGTGGATCCACAGTCGTCAAGCAACCATGCGATCCTAACAGATCATATCTTCCTCCGTACAAAATCCCAACCCATGTAACATGTCATGTATGCAGAATGTCATGCCCATGTTTGAATCAAACAATCACAGTCAAGTCATTCATATACCAACAGGGGTATTTCAGTAATTCTACGCTACAGGGGTATTTCGGTAATTCTACCCTACAAGGGTATTCCGGTAATTTTACCCTACAGAGGTATTCCGATAATTCCATCCTATAGAGGTATTTCGGTATTTCTACCCTACAAGGGTATTTCGGTAATGGTAAAACGGTAATTCTGTAAATCAAGGGTACTTTGGTAATTTTACAAGTCGAGGGTATTTCAATAATTTTACAAGTCGAGGGTATTTCAGTAATTTCACAAATCAGGGATATTTTGATAATTTTACAAACTAGGGGTATTTTGATAATTTTACAAACCAGTGGTATTTTGGTAATTTTATAAACCAGGGGTATTTTGGTAATTTTATAAACAAAGGGTATTTAGTAATTTTACAAACCAAGGGTATTTTGGTAATTTTGTAAACCAAGGATATTTTGGTAATTTTACAAACCAGGGGTATTTTGGTAATTTTATAAACAAAGGGTATTTTAGTAATTTTACAAACTAGGGGTATTTTTGTAATTTTGTAAACCAAAGTATTCTAAACAGGGATAACAATACGAATGGCCTTAAAGCCTATTCTCGACCCAAATGGGCCCACACGCTCGTGTGGCCCTTTTAGCCCAAATCTAGCCACAGATATGAGATTCACCTAGCCTAGTCCAATATTTACTACACAATCAAACAACATATCCAATTGGGCCCGTAGGCCCATTGGGCCCACATAACCCTTTTGGCCCATCGCGGCCCGAAGTAGCGATCCTGCAGCTAGAGTAGTGAGAAATACACACCTGATAGGAGACTAGAGTTAATCCACGCTCTGAGCACTCTTAGCCGACGCCCAACCCAAACGAGCACGCCATACAGCGAAAGGGATCAACCAAGAAAGGTACCTTTACTATCCTCATGGTTCTCTATATTTAAAGTCAGCTTCGCGTCCACTCTTATGTTAGCTTCCCGATGTGGGATCCCACCATCATCAGAGTTTAAATTCAACACCAACTCTTGCCGCCTCCTGTTAGCAAAATAAATGCTCTTTGCTTGCCATGGGATTCGAACCCATGCCTTCTCTCAGATGCTCCACACGCTACTTGCCACTAAACCACAAGGCTTTTTGTGTCACAATTTCTCCAACAATATTCTTAAGGCCTACCTACTACACCCAGGGTTGATTCACCTTAAACCAAAATTTTTGCTAGAGTCCAGGTTTGAACCCAAGACTTCTCCAACACTTCTCAGCACACTTAACCACTAAAACAAGCCTTCATTAACGAAATTTTCACGCACAACAGAATATTATAAGCTACCTTCAACCGCTCCCATGCTCAAGGCCCAAAACTTCTAGGCCCAAATTCAGAGTGTTACAACTCAGGTGATACACATTAAGTGTATAAATCAGTAATCCATCAATTCATCATCATTTCCGCTTTTTCAAGCCATGATCAGTAAGCTCCTTCTGAGCTAATAAACGGTAAGCTCCGAAAAGCTTAACGGTAAGCTTCGTAAAGCTGAAACAGAAACGGTAAGACTCGAAGAGCTGGAACTCTGATTTATTCTTCATTATACAACAAATCAGACTGTATCTGTACTTCAACGGGGGAAATCACATGTGACGGATCCGATCTATATCAACGTAGCATCAAAACATGAAAAACATTATGTATCTTTTCAAGTTCAGACAGTAATGATAGTCGATATGCTGTAGGCCCTATTCTTTCAACAATTTCATACGACCCAATGAATTGCGGACTTAACTTTCCTTTACGGCCGAAACAGAGAATTTTTTTCCATGGTGACACATTCAAGAATACACGATCTCTGACCTAAAACTCTATTTCTTTACGTTTCAAATCCGCGTATGATTTTCGTCGTTCTGAAGCAACTTTTTAATTGTCGCGAATCACTTTTACTTTTTCTTCTGTTTGTCTGATCAATTCAACCCCATGAATCTTTTTCTCACTTAATTTAGTCCAATATAATGGTGTTCGACATTTACGACCGTAAAGAGATTCGTATGGTGCCATCTTTATTGTAACACCCCTTACCCATGTTCGACACCGGAACAGGGTACTAGGCATTACCGGACTTAATCACTAATCATCGTATAAAAATTGATTCATAGTTTCACTCTAATTTAAAACTTTTTCAAACACATTCGAGCTGTCCCTTAAAAAGAGCTTACAAGTCCCATATCATGCTTTAATTCAACCACACACATAGGCAAGCATGCACATTCATAAATTGCATCATTTAATTAATAACATAATCGAGACTATCTACATTAAATGACTTTATACAATAGAGACCTTCAAATAACATAGGTCAGTATTTTAAGCCAATTCCTAGTAACTTAATAACAATTGAACGAGTCTCCATACATGCTAAAGACTTAAAATACTTTAAAACCTTTATATATCGATCAATAGTTTGATAGTGTGATTTAACCTCCAGCGACCTCCAACTCGAGCTAACATCTGCGACACTATAGGAAAAAGGAAAGGAAGGGAGTAAGCATTATAGCTTAGTAAGTAAGTATGTAAATATTAATAAATAATACATTATCATACTTTAAACAAAGTCACAATATGTTCCCGGAACATTACCATCACAAACACACATACTTTCACTATTACAATCATAAACAGGTTCAAAATAAGCTATCTAGTAGAGTACCAGAAACTAAATTAATTATTTTTGAAGCTAAAGAACTCCAAATTACAAATCGTTAATTTTCCATGAAACTAGATTCAATATATTCTTACCATAAAATTTTCAGAAATTTTTGGTCTAGAAAATTAGTACAGTTTATTCATTGAAGTTACCCCTATTTCACTGCTCAACTGTTCTGACCACTCTTCACTACAAATCAATTTTATCCTGGTAAAGAATTCAAAGGATGTTATCTTTTATTAAATTTGAAACTAGACTCATTAAGGATTTCAATCATATAAGTTATATCCCCTAATTATTTTTTTACAATTTTTAATGATTTTTCCAAGTCAAAATAGGGGATCACATAGTCATTCTAAACCAGTCTCTCAAAAACTTAAATATCTCATAATATAGAATTCCTTTGCTTGCTCTGTTTTTGTTATATGAAAATATACTCATTAAGCTCTAATTTGATATCTCATTCAGTCTCTGATTCAATTTCTACTATTTTTGATAAATTTTTAGATTCACATCACTGCAACTATCCAGAACAATTTTATTGTCAATTTTGATCTTTCACACTTCAATTGTATTCATCACTTTCCCATAACAATCTTTCCAATTTCCAATCACATATCGAGCATATTGCTCATAAGTTACACACGTATATACTTACACTTATCATCACAAAGTCATACACAATTTCATTTAATCAATTTCCCAGTTGAACACTTCGGAATAATAATAGATACGCAATGGTATCGCACACAGCCCATGTAACACCCCGAACTCATGGCCGTTACCGGAAATCGAACACGAGGTGTTACCGGCTTACTTCATTTATTTCCCCCTATATTTTTTTTGTTCCAGGCAAGCTGGCTACTGTATCGTGGTCGCTTTAAAAATCATATTTTGAGTTTTGAAATTCGAAATCCAATTCCGTAAATTTTCCCCGAAACTAGACTCATATATATATATGGTGGAATTTTTGTGGAGTTTTTAGTTGGGCCAATTAGTACAGTTTATTAAAGTTTCCCCTATTTCAAGGTTCGACTACACCGACCTCTGTACCTTACGATTTAAAATATCTCCCTGTAAAGGGATTCAATTCCTATGCCGTTTGTCTCTAATGAAACTAGACTGGATAACGAATCTGTACATATAAGGCACGACCTCTAATTATCTTGATAAATTTTACGGTGAATTTTCTAAGTCATAATAGGGGATCCAGAAATCGCTCTGGCACTGTTTCACAAGAATTTAATTATCTCCTAACATAAAGTTCATATGATCATTTCGTTTCTTCCATATGAAAATAGACTCATCAAGATTCGATTACCTAATTTATTCATTATTTAATTCCATTTCTACTATTTTTAGTGATTTTTCAATCTCACAAAACTGCTGCTGTCAGCATCTGTTACTAAAGCAGACTATGCCTATTTCGTGATTTTTCCTTGATCTAACTAATAATTCATCATACATGTCACAATTTATGACCATGACTAGCCATGCCAAAGACTAATCATCATCGAGCATCTCCCCACTACACTATTACCAAATAATGAATTTAACACCGAAAATAAATTAGCCATGACATATGGCGTAATAATCGAGTAGTCCTCCACCAATATCAACCACAACCGAATTACCAAGACTTGTGACCAAGCATCATAGAACCAAATCCAAATGAACAGTTATGCCATTTTCGCATGGCTAAAAGTTTACATACCAAATTTCAAACAAAACATAATAGCCTATACATGCCGAAATGTTCTCCTAGACCAACTAAGAAGAAAGTACCAAAAGTTGCTAGCCGGTGTGATGACTTCGATGACGGTCCCGAGCACGGCAAAAAGACGAGTCCAAGAAACCTAAAATAGGTGACAAGCAAACACCGAATGAGTATATAACTCAGTAAGCCATAAGCATTCCACAACCATCCATTAATAAAATTATCACAACAGGAAACAATGAAATGAGGCTAAGAACTCCATCCATACTGAACTATACCATAGTTCCTTAAACCTTACGGTTCAATCTCATACCAAGTCCTACATTGACCTTTCATACATCATTTTATTTTCGTTACAATCATACGATTAAACGACCTTTCACCTATTCCACGATGAACCTTATGTACGTGACTTCAACTATAATCATCACATAGGTTCAAAACTTACCAAGCTCAACTCCAAATATAAACATAGCGCCTATTAGCCATGAACTCAAGGTACTTACCTTTTCCGCTGTCCAAAATCGACTCGGTAAAGTCGCACCCTTAATGTAAATAATTTATAGAAAATATATAGTGGGTTCGCACACATAGTGCTTAATAATCAACCGCGCACACTTATTGCCATGTACTTTAAACTCGCACACTTAGTGCCATGCATTTCAAGTTCGCACACCTAGTGCCAAACTCACAACCGTGAACACTTATTGCCCGCACACTTAGTGCCGAAAACCAGCCACTCTATATGCTTCACTTCCTTTTTACATTCGACAATTTCATCTCTACATACATATACATTTGTATACATTTCATCTCATTAAACACAATTGCATAGGTATTACGATCATTTAAATCAATACCAAATAAAATTGTAACACCCCGAACCCGAGACCGTCGCCGGAGTCGAACACGAGGTGTTAACAGACTTCAAACCACTTATTCGACATTTCCCAGACAAGCTGCCAATCTGCGTACTAGTCGCTTTAAAAATCATATCTTGAGTTATAAAACTTGAAATCCAGTTCCGTAAATTTTCCCTGGAACTAGACTAATATACCTATATGGTAGAATTTTTGTAGAATTTTTGGTTGGGCCAATTAGAACAGTTTATTATTTAAATTCTCCCCTATTACAGGGTACGACTACACTGACCTTCATGCATTACGATTTGGATAACTCCCTACACAAAGCTTCAATACTGATGCCGTTTATTTCTATAGCAACTAGACTCAGAGAGGAATCTATACATATATGACATGACTCCTAATTATCTCTGGTTAATTTATAATGAATTTCCAAAGTCGGAACAGGGAACCCAGAAACCGTTCTAGCCCTGTCTCACGAGAACCTGAATATCTCTTAACATACTGTCCATATGATCGTTTCGTTACTTCTATATGAAAATAGACTCATCTAGCTTCGATTACATAATTTATTCACTATTTAATTCCATTCCTACTAATTTTTGTAATTTTTCAATCCTACGTCACTGCTGCTGCCAGCATCTGTTACTGAAGCAACTATGCCCATTTCGTGATTTCTCATTGTATCTATCTAGTAATTCATCATACATATCACAAAATTATAATCATGACTAGCCATACCAAAGGCTAATCATTGTCAAACATCTCCCTACTACACTATTGCCATATCATGAATCTTAACACCAAAATTAATCAGCCATGACATATGGCATAAAAAGAAAATCGAATTACCAAGACTTACGACCTAACGTTATAAAACCAAATCCAACCGAACATTTATGCCATTTTCGCATGGCTAAAAGTTTACATACCAAATTTCAACAAAACATATTAGCCTATACATGCCGAAATGTTCTCCTAGACCGACTAAAAAGAAGATACCAAAAGTTGCTAGCCGGTGTGATGACTCCGATGACGGCCCGATCACGCAAAAAGAGACGAGTCCAAGAAACCTAAAATAGGTGACAAGGAAACACCGAGTGAGTATATAACTCAGTAAGTCATAAGCAATGCACTACCATCCATTAATAACATTATCACAAGAGGAAGCAAAATGGAACGAGGCTAGTTACTCCATCCATACCGAACCATACCATAGTTCCTCAAACCTATCGGTTCAAGCTCATACCAAGTCATGCATTCACATTCCATATACTAATCAATAGGATATTTGAGGCATTTTCATACATCATTTTATTTTCGTTACAATCATACAACTAAACGACCTTTCACCTATTCCATGATAAATCTTATGTACGTGACTTCAATTATAATTGTCACATAGGTTCAAACTTACCAAGCTCAACTTCAAATATAAACATAGCGCCTATTAGTCACGAACTCAAGGTACTTACCCGATCCGCTGTCCGTGATCAACTCAATAATGTCACACACTTAGTGTCCATAGTGATTCAAAAGTATATATTAAGTCCGCACACTCAGTGCTATATAATCAACTTGCACACTTAGTGCTATATAATCAAACTCGCACACTTAGTGCTACATAATCAAACTCGCACACTTAGTGCTACATAATCAAACTCGCACACTTAGTGCTGTACAATTTAAACCCGCACACTTAGCGCCAATCTCATGATCATAAATGTTTATACCCGCACTCTTAGTGCTGAGATCAACAACTCAATACATCTCACATCTTTTCTTTTCATTCAACACTTTCATCACCACATACATACATGTATATATATATTTATCATTCCATTCAGCATCATTACATAGACGTTATGACCATTTAAATTAATACAAACTATATGCTTAATGACTTACTTTATGTTGGGTAAAATAATTCGAAGTCGGCTACTCGATGACCTTCGATTTCCCCTTGTTGGACGCCTCTCCTTTAGGTTCTTGAGCTTAAATAAATAAATCAACTTGTGACAGCCCAAAATTGACCCTAGTCGGGAAGTGGTTTCGGGACCGCTAAACCGAGTCACCGAAAGGTTTGAATGTGATGTTTATTGTCTAGAATATGTAATCATGAATGTGTGAAAATTTCAAGCTTCGATTTAGTCGATTGCATGTGAATATGCAAAAGTTTAGGGGTAAAATTGTAATTTTGCCAAAATTTGAGTGAAGGATTAATTTGATAATGTGAGTATTAAATAAGCTAAATGTGTTATTTTAGATCAAGAAAGACGTGGAATCGACCTCAATTGAGGAAATGAAAAGATTGTGGACTAAATTGCAAAATCTTTGTATTTTGGTACCAAGGTAAGTTCATGTGTAAATAAAGTAGCATAATTGTTATTTTTAAGTTATTGATGTTAATTATATGTTATGCTGAATTTTATTATGAAATGTATGCTTTGTGGTTAATTTCAAATAATATGTAAATTATGTGAGCTACTTGTTAAATATAATTGTTACCGAGTATTGATTACGGCATTCTACGGAAGACGGAAAGGATAAGTGTTCGAGGAAAAAGCCCGTTTGAACCCTAGGAATAGATTAGGATAGAAGTGACATGTCACTAGGATGGTTGAGCATCCGAACTCGTTGAGTTGAGTCTGAGTTCACTTATGGATGCAAATGTCCGAACTCGTTGAGTTGAGTCCGAGTTCGTGAGATGTAACTAGGCATCTGAACTCGTTGAGTTGAGTCCGAGTTCACTTATGGATGTGAACGCCCGAGCTCGTTGAGTTGAGTCCGATTTCGCTTATGGGCGGGTTACATGATTGCTTGATTGCATATATGGCACTTATGTGGAAGTTATCCATGTATCCGAATTATATTCCGATGTGTTCAACGGGTAAAGTTCTACTCAAATGGAGGAATATTCGAGATGTAAATAGACGTATTGGTAAGTGATATGAAATGGATATTTTGGACAGGTATGTATTTAACCCTCGGGTTGAGTATTGATACAACCACGATAAGGTAATAAGATAATGAAAAATGATTAAAAATGTGATATGTGTTTTAGTGATGCATGCTAATGTTGATTGGTATGACTGTTTGTTATGTTACTTATTATTTGCATATGAACTTACTAAGCATTTATGCTTACTCCCTCCTTCTTACTCATTGTAGTTTTGGACAAGCCAGCTCAGGAGTCGGGATAGGTCGAAGGCTCAGTCACACTATCCGGAAGATTTTTGGTAATGGCTTGTAAATTTAAGTATGGCATGTATAGCAATATACCTTTTTGTGTAAATGATCTTATGGTATGGTGATGGAATGGTTGAGGAAATGCTTGATAATGATAAATTATGAAAATGGTTAGTTTAGATTATGTTTGATGTAAGGAAAATTAATAAGATACTTAGTGCATAAAAACTCATAAAAGGGATGAAATTTGCCATAAATAGGATACTGCAGCAACACTGACGTGAGTTTGAAAATTTACTAAAAATCATAGAAATTGAATTTGGTGATGGACTACATATCAAATTGAAGCTTATTATGTCTAGTCTCACATGAAATAAATGAAACAAGTAAAGGAATTATATGTTAGAAGATATTTGAATTTTAGTGAAATAGAGTCATAGCAGTTTCTGAATCCCCTGTTCCAACTTTAGAAATTCACCATAAATTGTAAAGATATAATTAGGTGGTTTATTTTATATTCGCAGAATCCTTATTGAGTCTAGTTTCAGGAGAAATAAACCTCATAGTCATATGAATTTTTTACAGACAGAAATATGGTTCGTAGTAAACAGAGGTCAGACCAGTCAAGTCCTGAAATAGGGGTAACTTTAACTAATAAACTGTACTAATTGTCCCAACCAAAAATTCTAGAAAAAAATTAGTAGATAGGTATATGAGTCTAGATTCAGGAAAAATTTACGGATCTTGATTTTGAGTTTCATAACTCGAGATATGATTTTTCTTGTGACTGTGATGCAAGTAGCTTAAAAGCTGTGAATGTAGAAATAAATAATCCAAAGTTCTAAATATGTTAAATTAAGCTTAGTAACACCTCATACTCGACTCCGGCGACGGTCTCGGGCGTGGGGGCGTTACACCCCAAAATTTGGGCCTAGAAGTTTTAAGTCTTGAGTGGGTGCAGTTAGGAGACTGCACATATATGTTTAGCCGTGCAAGAAAGTGACATAACTGTGTATCTGCTTCAGTGGTTAAGTGCTCTAGGAACTATCTGAGAAGTCTTGTCAAGCCTTGGCTTTTACAAATTTTGATTTTACTTGATTAAAACCCTGTCTCTCATCAGTTGGCTTCTTAAATAAATGTGGTTATTTCTTGTCATAAAAGCCTACTAGTTTAGTGGTAAGTGGTGTGTGGAGTGTGCAAGGGATCTGAGGTTCGATTCCCTGCTGGTGTAATTGGGGATCACATCTTTTTTACTGAGGGCCAAGGAAGGAGGTTGTGTTTGACCGAAACACTAAAAGTTTGAATAGATTTTTTGTTAGCCGAATCTAATGAGAGGATTATGGCAGATTACAATTGTTTGAATTGGTGGACAGGAGGGAATTTAGGAGAAAATCAATAGGATGGGAAGTAGAGAGAGTGTTGGAACCGAATGAGGAATGTAGGCACTTGTGTGTTCAATTTTGGGGGAGTTTCAGGATTGGTTTTGGGTGTTTTACTCTTTGATTCATTTTTTTCACTTCTTTTATTTTTATTCTATCTGTTTGTTGAAGACCATCTAGTGCAAGGGTTATTGGCCTTGTTTTGGTTTGTTTCGGGTTAACATTTGGAGGTCCCTTGCCTTTCTTCTTCTTTAGTCTTTCTCCTACCCCTTTTGGCCGAATGCCTTCTATCCCCTTCTCCCAATTTTCTTGAGATTATTACTTTCCTCTTTTATTTAGTATACTTTAGTCGATTCTCTCTTCCTTCTTCCTCTTAATATTTCTTTCCTTTTCACCTTGTTCTTGGCTGAATTCCTCATCATTTCTCTCCATCTCTCTCTAGTTTCAGTTTTTGGGTAAGTGCTCTTAACTTTTCTTTTCTTTACTTCTTGCTTTAAGCTTTATTATCTTTTCACTTTATGGGGTTAGCCGAACATTCTATTGCAAGTGTAAGTGCAGTTGCTTGTTCTCTTTGTTCTTTGTTAACAGCTTTCCCCTCTAACATTTACTTTTTCTCTACCGGTTGCTGTCAACGATGATTGTGCCATCTTGTGCCTCGGTTAAGGGTGTACTTTGTGTAAGCCGATTTCTGCTACCCTCCACTTTTAGTTCTTCATTTCGGTAAGTTGCGTACTGGGTTCAAGTTGTTTACGTTTAGGGTTCTAGTTAACAGATTAGGTTTCAATGCAGATCTTGGCCAAGGATCTTGAAGTTAATCTTGGTCAGTGGGATAAGTGGGGTGAAACGCTTTTCTCAATCAAGGCAGGTAATAATCACCGTGTTGATATTAAGTGTTATTAAAAAGGGTGTTTAACCTTAGTGTTTAAAAGATTGATTGTTTGTCATGTAATGTACACTGTGGCACTCGTGGACTTTTAGCACTCTTCGCAATCAGGTGTGTAATCACACTACGATAACTGTTAATCGAAAAAAGTCAAAAAACATGTCTGTTGACGCTACACGAGTGTGCGCTCACTCGTGTAGTGGTTTGAATACATAAAACGTGGGCATTTTGTAACTTTCGAAATTAGGGCCTAGTCAGAATAATGGTTTTAAGACCACAAATCCGATGTTAAAATAATTATTTTATGATCATTATGAGGTTTAGGATATGAAAATAAGCATGTGTTAAAGTTTCATGAAGAAATTCTATGTGTAAGGTGTCCAATTGGTAATTAAAGACCAAATTGAATAAATTGCAAAACTTGGGTTTTAGAAGCAATTAGTATGAAATTGCTATCAATTATTAATTAGAGGTCCTTAAAGAGTAAATTTCCCAATTTCTAAGTTTTTGGACAAAAATGGGCATGCATGGAAAATTTTGGAAGTTTAGTAATGAAGGGCATTTTGTTCATTTGGTTAATTAAAGAATAAAAAGGGAAAAATAAGCCAAAATCATGTCATTCATCTTCTCCATGTTGCTGAAATATGCATGCTCTCCACAGCTAGGGTTTTCAACATTTCAAGCTCAATAGTAAGTGCTCCCTAGCCTCGTTTTTAACATTCTTCATATTTTTTAGATCCTTGTAACATACTCTCTCTATTTCTACCCATATTTCGAGCTAGGGTTCATGCTCGAAAATTTACCCATGCATGAGATGTTTGTGTTTTGATGATTTATGGAGGGACATGAGAGTTTAAAGGATGGTAAACAACTTTTACTAAGTGGTTTTTCATGGAAATGGCTTAAAGGACTAAATTGTAAAAGTTGTGGAAATGGGTAGGAAAATATAGAATGATGGGAAAACATGGACTCCTATAAGTGTGTATAATATTCGGCTAGGCTTGGCTAGCCAATAAATTACATGCATTTCATTATACGAGCCTTAGTACTAAATTGTAAATATTGTGAAAGGTTAGGGGCAAAATGTTCATTTTGCCCGAGGGTGAGTTTTGGACCTAAAACGAATAATATGATGTATTAATAATCTAATTTTATTAATATAGACCCTAAGGAAAAAAATTCAGAGGTCGACCGTGGAAAACGAAAGGTTTCGGAATAATCAAGACATGAAACCTAAGCAATTACTGGGTAAGATCGTATAACCTGAAGTAAACTTTTAATATACTTAAACATGCATGTTCTTGAATGTATGAGAATTTAGATATTCATTGCATGATAATTCATGAAATGGGCTTGTGTAAACGAAAGATGATAAATGTCCCAGTTGAAATAGAAAGGGAAAATCCGATGGATAAATTATGGATTGCATGATACGAGATCCTGCATGTGTTGCAGAAAAGGATTTAGCCCAGATGGGTAATCCGATTATCTCAAAATAGAAAGGATCTAGCCTGGATGGGTGTTCCTTGAGTGATTGAGCCTCCTGAAGAATATGGTGTATTAAGGATTTATCCCGAACGGGTAATCCGATTGAGGACTAAATTTAGCCTGGACTGGCAATTCAGATCAAGCTTTTGAGAGTATTGTCGTTAAAAAGGGATTTAGCCTGGACTGGTAATCCTGATATTGCTCTATGAGTTATTACTACGGGGGATTTAGCCTGGACTGGTAATCCCGCCATAAGATGTAAGGTTCACAGGAGTACATACTTGAGATGATCACTTGTATGATTTGACGGTAAATGGTAATCCATTGAGATTTTCTAGAAATTCAACAAGAATTAACATGCTAAAATAAAGAATGAGAATATTGAATTGATGAGCTCATCTAAGACTATGACATGATGTATTGTTATGAGACTAATTTGATGATTGAGTGTATGTGATAGGGAAACTATTTCACACGTGTTGGAATTATTGCCTAAATATGGTTGTATGCTAATTAACCAATAAGTGTACTTTCTAGTTATTCGGACTTACTAAGCATATAAATGCTTACCTCCTTCTCCTTTCCCTATTTTATAGAGCTCGAGGACTCGTGAAGATTAGAAGACGGTTGGAGAATCAACACACTATCGACTTGTCCTGCTTAGGTATACAGATACTTACATTTTGTTTAATGGCATGTATAGGATTTTTGGTTATTTTGTTATATGTGTCATTTGGCTAGCCAATGTAAGGGCCTGAATGATATACCTATTCATTTTGTATATGGCCATAAGACATGGCTCAATTTGATGTAGGTTGTAACCTACTAATTGTGCATGTTGGTGTTTAAATGTTCGTTAGATGGTTAAATGTAGCATATCATGAATAGACAAGTGGAATGTGGCCAAACCACTTGGAGATGGCTAGGTCATAATTGGCAATGAGTTATAAAATGAGCCAATTCTAAATGTGCTTGATGGTATGGTAATCTTTAATACAAAAAGGATAATTTAGCATGTATTAAACCGATGAGATGAGGTTAAAGTGCAATGAGTTATGCTAAGGTTGCTTAAGAGTATAATTAGTCCATGTTAAAAACCCTTGAAATCTTTAATTAGAGGGTGACCAAAGGCTTGGAAAATAGCCCCAAAAAGGTCCACACGGGTAGACATTCGGGCATGTGTCTAGGTTGTCCATGACACATGGTCAGCCCCCATGGGCGTGTTGCCTAGCCGTATGTCCCCTGCACCTAAAATTTTAGGTCAGTTTACATAGTAGTAAACACACGGGCAAGGCATGGTCGGGTGTCCCAACCGTGTGCAGGACACGGCTTAGCATACAGGCGTGTGCCTCAAAATGAATGATGATGTCATACATAGAATGTCCGAGTTTTTTGACACGGGCGACCACACGGGCATGTCCAGGCCGTGTGAGGGACACGAGCCAAGGACACGGGCATGTGCTCGGCCGTGTGAAAACCCCTATAAGTTTGAAATGGAAAAGAAATTCAATTAATTTCACACGACTAAGTGACACGGGCGTGTGCATTGCCTCCACACGGGCGTGAGAGGCTTAAACCTAGAAATTTTCCTAAGATTTTCTTAAGCTCTTGGTTTAGTCCCAAACCATTCTTAATACATGTTTTGGGTCCTGTAAGCCCACAATAGGGACACTAGGACGTTACTTGTTTTGTTTTAAATTAAAATGAAATTTTATAACCCGTATTTTCAGAAATTGTCCGAGTATATGTCTGGTAATGCCTCGTACCTTGTCCCGGTCTAGGGTAGGGTAAGGGGTGTTACACGTTTGACAGAAGAGGCCACCATGAGCGAGTTTAAGGGCTTAGGTAGTTTTGGGCTACGTTGGGTCGAAATGGGCCGTGTGGGCCCCATACGGGTAAACCACACGGACGTGTCGAGATTATTGAGCTAGGCTATGTAATTTACATGGCTAAGGCCATTTCTGGGTTATGTGGACCGTACGAGCGTATGGGCCCACATGGGCCCATAATATTAGATTTGGGCCCATTATCACCGATTGATTGTTAAGGTTGCACAGGTCACCCAAGACAACTATGGGCCTACTGTTGGGCCGGTAAGTGTACCCGGACCCTAACTTTTTTTTTGTAAATGATTAATATATCCCTATGTGATGTATGACTGTTTGAGCATGCCATTTTTACTGTATATAAATTTATATTATGTTGCATTGCATGGGGTGGGATATATGATATAGGAGGAAGTGTACTAGAATGCTATAAGCCTATTATTGGCAACTCTGCTACAAATATTGTTTTAGTGCTGCAACCGGTGCTACTTGGTGTGTAGGGATAGGTGGGTCGATTTTATCACCACATGGTGTGTAAGTTTGGTACGGAGATGGTGTGTAGAGGCTGGATTGGGTAGGATTTTTTGATTGCATACTGTACTGATTCTGTAATGGCTTAGGCCCCACTGATACTGTTACTGAAATGGGCTCAGGCCTACACTATTTCTAATTCCGAAATGGGCTAAGGCCCTAACTAAAACTGAAAGGGCTTAGGCCCAAATTGTGTTTACTCTGATTGTTTGCTTATATGGGATTACACACTGAGTTTTTATAAACTCACCCTTCTGTTTATCTGCGCAGGTAATCCTTAAGTGGATCGGTGCTGTGAGGGACTCGAAGGTGGCAACACAATAGCTCACTCTTCTAAATTTATCTTTTAAATTATAAGTAGTTTAATTTGGGCATTTTTATGTAATAAGGCCTCTCTCTATTTTTATTTTTAATTTTTGGGAAACTTATATTTGTTTTACTTTAATACTGCCAGTAGTAGGAAAAACACGCGTGTTTTCAAAAAGACAAATGTTTTAAAAAATACCATGAATACTTAAACGGTTTTAAGAGCCACCACAAGAAAACAACGTTTTACAAGTAAACGCTAGTACGCAACTGTTTTAAAAAGCTTCTGCTACAAATGAGATTTTGAAATTAATATCATTTTAGATCAATGAGGCTTAATAAAGATCGGGCTTTTCAAATGTTATTATGCTTTACGAAAAACACTTTGATGTGGCATTGCCAAATTCTGCCATAATGTCCAGGCCGGGTTTGGGGTGTTACAATCATTTTCGCTCTTTCGAGCCATGATCGGTAAGCTCCTTCTGAGCTGATAAATGGTAAGCTCTGAAGAGCTGAACGGTAAGCTCTGTAGAGCTGAAACAAGAATGGTAAGCCCCGAAGAGCTGAAACAGTAAGCTCATATGCGCTATCGTGAGTCCGCAACAAATACAGGAGCTTGACCAAATGGTAACCCTAGTGACATGTCACTTGTATCTTACGACTTTCTATGGTTCAAACGGGATTCGTATTTCACAGTAAGCATTATTTTAGGCATCCTATTTTCCATTAATCACATATGTTCAATCTATATACATTCATTTCAAATACATAAAATTAATTTAAAGTTAGATTCTAATTATACGAACTTACCTCAAGTTGCTCGGATATCAACTAATGGCTACTAGTTAATCTTTTCCTTTCCTTGATCTAAACCTGAACTCGGCTTATCTTGGTCTATATATTAACAAATTCAACATTTTTAGTAATCATTTAATTCAATTCACACATATTTGCCAAATTACACATTTGCCCCTATACTTTTGACTACTTTGCAATTTAGTCCTTTATACACAAAATGACAAATTTATGCAATTTACCCTTAACCCTTGTATAGCCGAATTTCATATAACCTCAGAGCAGCCCATATTTTCATTTTATTCACATTTCCAACCACAACATTTCTATCTTTTATAATTTAATCCCTAATTCTCATTTTTCTCAAAAAAATCACTTTATAAAACTTGTATATCTATTAAAAAGCATCAATAATCTAACAAGAAACTTCAAAATACCTAAATATTCAACAATGGCATATCTCAAAATCTTTAATAGTTTTAAAAACAAAGGTACGGGTTAGCTAGATTAAGTTGCAACGAACTCAAAAACGTAGAAATCATTAAAAATCGAGTCAAAACCATACCTTAATCTAGCTAAGAATGTGTCGAAACTATGGAAGCTTCAGAACCCCTATTTTGTTTCTCAAAATCAACAATGAAGATGAAGAAAATAATATGATTTTGGTTTTGTTTTATTTAATATAACATAATTAACATTTTACCAAAATAACCTTAATGAATTTTAATAATTTCAAAAATACCAAGCCAACAACTTCCACTATATCATTTAGGGTCTAATTGACATGCAAGGACTCTCATATTAATAAACCATAGCAATTTAATGCCTTTAAACAGTAGTATTCAACTTTTATGCGTTACGCGATTTAATCATTTTTATTGAATTAAGCATTTAAATGGTAAAATTTCTTAACAAAATTTTTATACTGTCATTCTATCATGCTATAAACTATATTAATATAATAAAATAAATATTTTGACTTAGAATTTATGGTCTCGAAACCACTGTTTCGATTTGACCTAAAAATGGGTTGTTACAAGTTCAACCTAAGTCGAGTAAAGAATTTGTAATTTTTAGTGATGCATCATTACATGGCCTGGGTTTTGTTTTGATGTAGGAAGGAAAATTTGTAGCTTATGCCTCAAGACAGTTGAAGTCGCACGAAAAGAATTATCTGACGCACGATTTAGAGTTAACCACGATAGTGTTTGCATTGAAATGAAAATTTGGCGTCATTACTTGTTTGGTGAGAAATGTCATATTTATAATGACCAAAAAAACTTGAAATATCTGATGACTCAGAAGGATTTGAATTTGTGACAACGGAGATGGTTAGAATTGCCAAAGGACTTTGAATTAGTGATTGACTATCATCCGGAAAAAGCAAACGTAGTTGCTGATGCTTTGAGTCAAAAGTCCTTATTTGCTTTATGTGCTTTGAACACACAATTACCTTTGTCTAATGATGATTCGATAGTAGCCGAGTTGAAAGCGAGACCGTTATTTCTACAGTAGATTTATGAGGTTCAAAAATTTGATAATGAATTGCAAGCAAAATGAGCTCAATGTGAGTCGACTTCAGATTCAGAGTTTTGAGTAGGGCTTAATGAATATTTGAGGTTTCGTGATAGAATATGTTTACCAAGAAATTCTGAACTCATTTAGAACATTCTAAATGAAGCACACAGTATTTGTTTATTAGTACATCCTAGAAGCACAAAAATGTATAACTATTTGAAACAGCTTTATTGGTGGCACGGCATGAAATAAGATATCTCAGAATTTGTTTTGAAATGTTTGATTTGTCAGCAAGTCAAAGCTGAGCATCATGTTTCGTTAGATTTATTACAGCCTATTATGATTCCTGAGTGGAAGTGGGATAGAGTAACAATGGATTTCGTATCAAGTTTGCCCTTATCTTCGAAAAAGAAAGATGCAATCTAAGTTATTGTTGACAGATTGACAAAATCAACTCATTTCATTCTGGTACGTACAGATTTCACGCTTGATAAATTAGTTGAGTTATATATTTCTAAAATTGTGAGATTACATGGTGTTCCCCTATCTATTGTTTCGGATAGAGATCCATTATTTACTTCTTGATTTTTGAGGAAATTGCAAGAAGCTTTGGGTTTAAAGCTGCATTTTAGCACTGCATTTCACCTGCAAATGGATGGTCAATCCGAACGAGTTATTCAGATACTTAAGGATATGTTGCGTTGTTGCATTCTTGAGTTTGAAGGTAGCTGGGAGAAATATCCACCGCTGATTGAATTTACGTACAATAATAGCTTCCAATCAAGTATTAAGATGGCACCGTACGAAGCTCTATATGGTCATAAATGTCGAACACCGTTTTACTGGAATGAGCTCAGCGAAAATAAGATTCATGGGGTTGATCTGATCAGAGAAATAGAAGAGACAGTGAAAGTAATTCGTGATAGTTTGAAAAGGGCATCAGATTGACAGAAATCTTACGTAGATTTGAAATGGAAAGATATTGAGTTTCAGATCAGAGATAAAGTATTTCTAATAGTTTCACCGTGGAAGAAAATACTCAAATTCGACAGGAAAAGAAAATTGAGTCTGAGATTCATCGGACCGTATGAGGTTTTCGAGCGAATTGGGCTAGTGGCATATTGACTATCATTACCAACTGAGGTAGAGAAAATACATAATGTGTTTCATGTGTCAATGCTTCGATGATAGCAATCCAACCCTTTACATGTCATTTCCCAGACTGAGGTTGAAATTTAGTCTGATATGTCATATGCTGAAGAACTGATTCAAATTTTACCTCGTGAGATAAAAGAGTTGAGAAATAAGAGAATCGCATTAGTGAAAGTATTATGGCATCAACACGGGGTTGAAGAAGCTACATGAGAACCCGACGAAGCTATATAAAAATAGTACCCTAACTTATTCACTGGTAAAATCCCTAAGGGGGGAGAGTTGTAACAGCCCATTTTTATTCAAATCAGAATAATGCCTTTAGGACCACAAATTCGAGGTTGAAAAATTATTTTAATATTATTTTAAGTGTTTACAACATGATAGTATGTAAGTGTGAATAAATGAAATTATGGGCTGCTAGGGGCAGTATGGTGATTCAGCTAGCATGGGTTAGTCTTGAATTTCATTAATTTGTGATTTTGTGAAATAAGGACTAAATTGTGAAAAATGTGAAATTTGTGGGGCAAAAGTGTAAATGTGTTTTAAAGTGTATTTTGCAATAAATTGAATGAATAAATGATTGAGTAAGTTAATTTTGTATATAATTAGATTAATAAAAGTGAAATACGGACTTGGATCGGGGAAAAGATAAAGTTTCGACTAATCGACTTGATTCGCTGTTTTAGCATCCGAGGTAAGTTCGTATATATTAAGCATTGTAAGAATTATGCTTTAGTGCTTTGATATTTCATAAATTGTATATACAAGACTACAAATATGTACAACGACAAATCAGTTATTTGTGGCACTTAGTGTGCGATTCGACATAGCTTCGGCTATATATGGCACTTAGTGTGCGATTTGAGATAGCTTCGGCTATGTACGACACTTAGTTGCGAGATATCGAGTATGGCACTTAGTGTGCGAGACATTGACTATTCAACGGCATTTCGTGTATGTATGAACTTGTTATGGATTGGTACAGGTATGTACATGTATATTATAAGCTTAAAATCGAAGAAGTTATAAAGTTTGTATATAAGCTTATGAATGAGCAGTTGAAAGGTTTGTTAGTAATCATGAAGTACATGATAATATGTTTAGATTGATGAATGTTGTATTTGTGATTAGTTACATTTATATCATATGAGCTTACTAAGTTATGAAGCTTACTTTGTGTTATTTTTCTATGTTTTATAGTGAATCAACGCTAGCTTGGATCCGGGAGTCGTCGGGAACATCATCACACTATCAAACATCTAAGTGGGTACTTTTGGATTACATATTTTTTGCATATGGCATGTGTAGGCTAGATGTGGTATTTTGGTTGTGATTATAGCCATGAGAATTGGCATGTAAATTGTATATGTTTTGGCTTGTATATATAGCCATGAGTGATGGCTTATTTTGGTACGTTTGGTATGAATGTGGGTATGGTTTTATAGTTGCTCAAATGGTTAATTGAATTTTGGAGTATAAAATGCTTGAGAAATGCCTTGATAAGGTATGATTTTAGATGTTGTGTGGTTCTTTATAAGGAAGTTATGTGAGTGTGAATTATGGTAAATAAACTATATAGATTGATATTGTTTTGGAAAGTATTTGGCTAAGTAAATGGTAGTGATTTGAGATTTGGAATCGATGAAATTATAATGGCATGAATTGTGCATTTGGTTGATGATTTTGGCTACTTAATTGTATGATGAAAAGGTACCATTTTGGTTGTTTAGGTGAGCATGAATAAGGGTGGTAAATTGGCCTTGCAAATGGCCTATTTTTGTCTACACGGGCAGAGACACGAGTGTGTGTCTCAGCCGTGTGTGACTCACGGTCATGTTAAATGGCCGTGTGTCCCCTAGTGATGAAATTGAATTGAAGTCAGTATGCGCTACATGGTTTCACACACGGCGTGTGACTTGGCCGTGTTGCATAAGTCAGTATACCCTACAATTTAGGCATGGCCTAGCACACGACCTGGCACACAGGCGTCGAACGGCACATGGGCTAGATACACGGGCATGTGGTTGGTCGTGTGACCCAAGTCAGTTTGTATGCCCCATTTTCACACGGCCTGAGACACGGGTGTAAGGTTGAAAATTATTCTAAGTTTCCAAAATTTTCATATGTTATCGATTTAGTCTCGAACCATTTCTAAAGCATGTTTAAGGCCCGTAGGCCCCTATAAAGGACAATGTGATTGTGCTAAATGATTTATGAGAATGAATGCTTTATGTTTGATAAATGTATGCTATATGTTGTGAATTGATTGGTAATACCACGTAACCCTACTTTGGCGACGGATACAGGTTAAGGGTGTAACAACCTGATTTTAGCTTAAATAAGAATAGTGGTTTTGGGACCACAAATATAAGGTCAAAAAATTATTTTAATATTATTTTTGGTGTTTATAACATGTGATTATATATGTGTGAAAGTTTCGTGGAATAATTTTAGCGATTAAATATTTAATTTAATAAAAGGACTAAATCGCATCAACTGCAAAAGTGGCATTCTAATTGTTAAAGGTGTTTATTTGCTATGGTTTATTAAACCAAAGGTGTCAAGATCGTTTCCAACACTTTCCCAAACTTAAATCTACAGTGAATCCAATCTTAAAATGCGAGTAGAGAATAGAACTAGATATTAATTCCCGAATCACTATGACATATGAAGGTTTCGTCTTTTAAGGGTAATAGGCTATCTTTAATCGAGAGAAAAGATAAGTAAAAAGAGAAGAGAAGAGTAGAAGAAGATAAGTTCGGTTCTTGATGAAGAAGAGATGAACAAGAAGGAAACAACTCATAAAAGCCCAAAATTAAATGAACAGTTTCGGCACAATTCCTTCCTGACTAAATTCCATGTTTTTCTCCTTAATTTTTGGCCAAATTCATTGTTTGAATTTCATTCAAACCCCTAACCGATCAGCAGCCTTATCCATCGCTTCATCATGCTGCTAAGAAGAGTTTCGGTCCAACTCTACTACTCTTCCTCATTCATGCAACAAAAAGAGAGTCTTTCGCGCGCACAGCAACTTGACCCTGGGTCCTCCAAGTACACCCCCATGCTGCTGGCCGCTGGGACACAACCTTGTTTTCGATATAATACTACCACAATAATTTATAACCCTTACTTGCTTCAGTTCTGGCCCGCTTTAAAAACAAATAAAGAAGAATTCGTCCGCGCAAGAACTCGCACCTGCGCCCTCTCCACGTGCCCAGCATGCTGCTGCCGCTGCGCCACGGGCACTGCTTGTGCTGGATTATGCTCGCAACTCCTCTTAACCCCTATTTTAATCGCAACCTGAATACTAAAAAAAACAACCATTTGCGCGCGCCGTGCCTTGAACCCAGGCACCTCTGACGCCCTCCTAGCGTGCTTAGCCACTGGGCCAGGTGCTTGTTTGTGTTAAAACTCAGCCCAAATCACCTATAAGGCCTACTGCCCAGATCCCTTTAGGAAAAAAAATGCTCAAAATTTTGCCAGAGCCCTGGTTCGAGCCCAGGACTTTTCCCGCAGTATAAACCCTTCGCAATTTATTTAATTACTAACTAAACATGTTAAATTAAGTTATCCCATTTATTCAAGCCGTCATCTACCCAAACTCGGACTCCAAACCCAATATTTCTAGGCCCAATTTTTGGGGCGTTACAACTCTACCCCCTTAAAAAAATTTGTCCTCGAAATTTTCTATCCAGCTATCAGTTGTCTAATACCGACTATTGTACTATGCTACCGCTGCGCACTCTGATTAAAAATAATTCTTAGTACGACCCAGAACATCTAATTACCAAGGTAAAGAAACATTTATCAAGCACGCATACAACTTGTAACACACACTTAAATAGAATAAGCTTGGCAATCCTGAGCTCGATGCTCTTTGGACCCACATCTAAAGCATGCTCCTATCTTCTTATGGCATTCACACGGATGATGCCCGTTGCAGTTCTTTCAGGTTGGAAAGTTTGTTCGTTTCTTAACATGTTTCACAGAACAAGGCTCAGTCTTTTGAGAAATAGAATCCTTCCTCTTCTTACACTTCAAGCACCCTACTTGAAGCGTTTCCCTAATTTCCTTAACCTTGGTCTCCAATACCTCTTCTACCACTTTCCTTACTATCTCGGCCAATGCCTCAGTACTAAGCTCCGAGTTACTGCTACTCGAAGTTGGCAGACTTTGCTTACCCTCAGAATCCATATCAACACTCTACATTATCAGCATGCATAACAATAACTACCAAGATCTCAATTCAAAAATTTTAGTACTTATTCATATGTTTTATGCAGAGATAGTATTTTAAAGTTTCTATTTTCACAGAATCATAGCCTAGTTATAGTCTCAGTATTCTAGGGTTTTTAGTATTGCCCTAGCTATAATGTCATGATATGGTCTCAGTTCTATCTACAGTAGTATCTTAATACAGTGTAGTATGAGTAACAGAAATACTTACAGACTTGGTGCCGGGGATTCAGTGTGCCACTTCTTCGATTATCAAATTTTAGAAACCCAGAAAAACTTAAACCATTTTAAGATTGAATCCTTAAAGCATGTATACCTTGTAAAATATCTTTGAAAAGACTTTCCAAAATCGTTTCCAAAATACCCTTCTTGGGCCTAAGTTTTGTAAAATTTTTCGAAAAGCTTTTCGGACCCGATCCCCAGCCAAGTTGTTGTAACTGGGCTCTGATACTACTAAATATAACACCCTAAATCCAGCCTAGACGTTACGGCCAAATCTGGTGTGTCACATCAACAAAAGTTTAGTCACGTTCCTTAGTTACTGCGATTAAGGTTTGGTTTGCGAAAACGTTATTTAAGTTGATTAGAAAACTTTCGGTTAATTTGTGAGCATCCTATTTACTAGATCATATTCGTCATTTTGATATCCATTTGTTACGAGTGTTTCGTTTAAAAACGTTGTTTAGTTTTACGAAAATTCGTACAACCTAATTCTATCAGTTTTAAACGAGTATTAATAAAGAAATTTAAAAAACTTAGGAGCAGCCTTATTACAAATTAAAAACCCAAAAACATAAAGGAAATAATCTAAAATAAAAGTGAAGGTATAAACACTTATTTTAAACAGTCCACATGACCACTCTGAATCCTACCAACTCCAAGTCCCCAGTTTAAGGCTCACCTGCAAGGGTAAAAAGGAATGGGTGAGTTTGAAAAACTCAGTGCGTAAAGTATCCCAACTAGAGCCCAAATCAGTTCAAGCTTTACTGGGCCTAAGTCTCTTCATTTTGAATTCAAATCAAGGCTATTAATAGCCATAGGGTGGACGGTTTCAACAGTGAAGTAGTTGGGCTGATTTCTAATTATTTTCCAACTGTAAGGACCTCCAATTAAATACCCCAAAGCTTACTTTTGGGCTGCCATTTACTTGTACCGAAACTGGGCTTTAGTTGGCCCTTGTTGCATGGTCCTGCAATCCACATGAATTAATTTGTGCATGTCCATGTTTAATTCACATTAATCACATCTTCAATGGTCCTCCTACATAGTGAAAAATCACATATTAATGCATTAACATGAAATAATATAAAATATGTACAAAAATCATTTAATTAAGCACAATTTCACATACTTTATAAATTCATGCCGAATATTACTAATTTAGTAAAATTCACTTATTTTAATGACAATTACTTAAGATAAACATATTTATTAAGTAAAAAGGTGATAAAAATATATAGAAAACTCCTATATAATTTTACGTTTACAACCAAGTCTTTTCAATTTGAATTTTAATTTCAAGCTAAGAATAGTTATGTAGTGGACAGTTTCAACAAGGATGTTGTTGGGCTAAATTTTCATTATTTTCCAATTGTAAGGACTTTCAATTAAATATCCCAAAACATATTTTGGGCAGCCATCTTCAAGTGCCAAAATTGGACTTTTAATTCCCCTTGTTAGACGGTCTTTTCAATCCAATAACTTATTTATCACATTTCTTTGCTGGATTAAGTAGTCAGCCTCATGCCCAAAATTGCATGGTCTTGCCATTCACATGGATAATTTGTGTATGGCCATCTTTTATTTATTTAAATCATGTCTCCAATAGACCTCCTACATAGTGAAAAGTACATACATTAATAAATTAACATGAATTAATTAAAATATGCATGAAAATCATGCAATTAAGCATAATTTCACATACTTTCTAAATTCATGTATAAAATTACTAATTAAGTAAAATTTACATATTTCAATAATAATTACTCAAGATAAACATAATAATTAAATAAAGTTTACCTATTTTTGCACTACACGGCCATGTGTCCCATACGAGTTGGTGACATGGTTGTCTAACCACTGGAAAGAGGAAGACTTTGGAGCCACATAATTCTCGAATATCACATAGTCGTATGTGACACATGGCCTAGTGAGACAACCATGTGACCACTAGAGAAAAAGGTCATTTTTAAACCACACATTCACAGAGAGTTACATGGGTTGGGCACATGGCCGTGTGACCCTTATTTTGAAAAATTTCCCTACTTTTTAAAAAGTTTTCAATTTGGTCCTTATTTGTTCTTGGGTTAACTTAAAAGCTTTCGTAAGCTCAATAGAGACTCAAATAGTTTGTAAACCATGTTATGCATGGATTATGAATTTTTTTTTGTTTAATTGAATTTGAATGTTGGATTGTATGTGTTTTGCTCTTTTAACTGTTGTAGCATCCTATAGCTCGAGTCTGACAACTGGACTAGGTGAAGGGTGTTATAGGTGCTTTTTCCACTATTAAATCATCCTAAAATTTTTCATTTTCTTTATAAGGAAAATTTTCTCACTTTCTATTTGTAATTTTTACTTGTATCTTTTGCAATGAAATATATTTGGTAATGTTCATAAGCGTAATTTGCCGAACCTCATGAAATTTCTATTATTCTTTATTCTTTTATTTATATTTCAATATTTTGTAGTGATATATTATGCTATTAAATTTCATTGTTGGGAGATTCTGTCTAGGAGGTTAGGTTTTAAGCGAGACCATATGTGACCCCTCTAATCTTTCTTGGGAATTGAACCTAATATGATTTTCTAGTACAAAAATTTACTCTATTTTACCATATTCGCATAACAAGTGGTATTAGAGCCGAAGGATATGCAAAGTGGAAGAGAAGACTCTAGTAGGGAGGACCCACTAGAAGAAGGAGACTCTAGCATAGAAGAGATTTAGACTCAAAAACTTTAACATAAAATTGAATCAATTGAAACTAATAACCTATGAAAAATAATTAGAAAGCCTACATTCATTGTTGATTAGGTAGCTTATGCATATCCAGTTGTAGTTGATGACATTCTTACCACTTTTAATGAAGCAATTCAAAGTCCTAAAGAAGAAAAGTGAGGATTTCCATAAATTAATAAATGTATTCCCTTCATAAGAATTGAACTTTGAAACAAGCTAGTGAGCCTATCGAAGGGAAAGAAGACAATTGGGTGCAAGTGGATGTTTGCAAAGAAAGAAGGATTTCCTAGCCAAACTGAGATGTGCTACAAAGCAAGATTGGCGGCGAAAGGTTATGCCCAAAAGTAGAGAATTGATTACAATGAAGTAATTTATCTAGTTGTGAAACATTCCTCCCCTCGAATTTGATTGGCTTCAGTGACACAGTTGCATTTTTTTTACATGGAGACTTGGAAGAAGAATCTATATGACTCAACCAGAAGGATTCAAGGTTGCTGGAAAAGATGTTTTAGTGTGTAAATGGTTTGCAACGAAATGTCCAAGTGTACACAACCATTATCAAGTAATAAGTAAAAAGAGTATCATCTTCATAAGGACTATTGAAATCAATATTATAAAATTAATATTTGCAAGTTGGTTTAGAAAATTGAATATTTGGGAATTGATGAATGTTAAAATTAAATTAACAACTAATATGAAAATGAAATAAATTAAAATGCAATGAAATAGTTTAGCAACTATTCACAAGTTTTAACAACAATAACATGAATAAGCTAGAACAATTACAATTCTTAACTCAATTCATTATTTATCATGTTTAACAATGTTCTAGAAGAATTCCATGGCAACTTGATCATTTATAAACTTGAAATCTAAATCATATTACTTAGAAAAGACGTGCATATTTCTATGCCACCGTTTGACTAATGATCCTTAGAATTTATGCAAAATGGATGGATCAGGTTTGAAACAATTTAATTATATAAATCTGAAGCTCTGCATGGTAGTAGTGTTGTTTTGGAATTATTATGAACCTTTAATACATTCTGGTTTAGAAATGAATGAAGTATGAATTTTCAAATTATTATGTCCATTAACCACCATTTGGTTCAAATCAAGTGATTAATTCTAATGCAGTCAAACATATCTTAATGCATGAACAACTTGAATGATTTTAATTGGAAACATAAAGTAACACCCCCAACTCGTATCCATCACCAGAATAGGGTTAGTAGATTACTGTAAAATATAACATCAAAACATTAATTTTAAAACATTTAATGAATTATATCATATTCCATTCAAACACATGCACATTGTCCCTTATTTGAACCCTCGATGCCTTACAAAAACTTTAGAAATGATTCGGGACTAATTCAGAAACATTTAAAACTTCATGGAAAAAGATAGAAAATTTCACACTATAGGGGTCACACGGCCATGTGGCCGGGCCGTGTGACTCACACGGCTGAAACACATGCCCATGTCTTAGGCCGAGTGGGTATTCGAAGTAGGGACACATGGCCGTGTCCTAGCCCATGTCCGTGCCCGTGTAACTCTCTAACTTGGGTCACACAGCCAAGCCACACTCCCATGTGCTAGGCTGTCAGCCTTTTAAAAAAACCTATAGGGGACACACGCCTATGTCTTAGGCCATGTGGACAAGAAATAGGCCAAATCCAAGCCATTTTTTCACCCAATTGCACACCCTTACAAGCCATTTGCACCTATATTCAAGCATTCAAAATGTACCTAATACTTGTATATTAGAGCTAGATCATTATGGTATTTGTTCATACAACCAATATTCCCAAAAGGCACCTCAATCACAACAACCAAACATATACATGTTTTGGCATAAAGCAACTATACACAACCACAAATCATCATGCCAAAACATAGCACAATTGACCATATGTCTTACCTCAACAAAATATACCAATTTGATCATTAAAACATACATCTACTTGACCATTTTAACATCAACCATAAAAGTACCAAAATACATATACATGTGCAAATTTAACCATTTATCAATTGACTTGTTTCCATATCAAAACATATCAAAATGACATTACCATTGGGACCACTTCTCACATTGCATCAAAACTATTTAAATATCATCGTTCTAATCATTTCCAAATGATTTTGTCAATCAAAATATACATACCAAATTTGTAACACCCCGAACCCGAGACCGACACCGGAGTCGAACACGAGGTGTTAACAGACTTTAAACCCCTTATAAAAATATTTCCCAGACACTGCCAATCTGCGTACTAGTCGCTTTAAAAATCATATCTTGAGTTTCACAACTCGAAAATCAGTTTTGTGATTTTTCCCCAAAACTAGACTCATATGCTCATCTACATATTTTTTTCTAGAATTTTTGGTCAGGCCAATTAGTACAGTTTATTAGTCAAAGTCTCCCATGTTACAGGGATCGACTACCCTGACCTTTGCGCATTACGACTTGGATATCTTCTTGTACAGGGCTCCAATACTGATGCCGTTTGTTTCTATAGAAACTAGACTCAGAGAAGAATCTATAAATATATGGTATGACTCCTAATTATCTCTGGTTAATTTATAATGAATTTCCGAAGTCGGAACAGGGAATCCAGAAACCGTTCTGGCTCTGTCTCACGAGAACCTGAATATCTCTTAACATACTGTCCGTATGATTGTTTCGTTACTTTCCTGTGAAAGTAGATTCATCAAGGTTTGTTTACATAATTTATTCACTATTTAATTCCATTCCTACTATTTTTAGTGATTTTCCAAATCTACATCACTGCTGCTGTCAGCATCTGCCTTTAAGGTAGACTTTACCTATTTCATGGTTTCCATGATTCAAATAGCCCTTTTTGCATAAATAGCACAATTTATGAAAGTGATTAACCATCCCCATGGCCAATCCTTGTCAAGCATGTCCACACCAAATGATTATAACAATATACTCAAACACATATAAGCCATTTTCGCATGGCTATCCAAAATTTATACAAGTCCAAAGGGTCCACGACCCACAACAAACGGGTAGTCCTATACATGCCATTTCGAAGTTCAACCAAAATTGTACCAAAAAGGGGGGGCTTTGATAGTGTGGGCGACTTTGACTTCAAGATCCCGAGTCCGATAGCTGGAGAACCAAATCTATAAAACAGAGGAGCAATGAAACGGAGTAAGCAATTTATGCTTAGTAAGTTTTGAGCAAGGAATTCCAGCACAACAAAAGTATAGCATTCATATAGCTAAACGGATAATTTCATATGCACAAATTTACGATATCGTACTTGCTTCACATTATCAACCCTTATGTACATACACAAAAGATCAACTCAGCCAAAGGCCGGTAGCTCGTTTATCAACTGAGTGAATACTTATTTGTAAGGGCTCAACTAAATTCAAGCGCATACGAAACATACCTCAATGTTGGGATGTTTCGAGAGTATTAACTGGAATTTTACAGCAAGTTCATTCATTCCCAAATCACGTGCCTTCGGAATTTAACCGGATATAGCTCCTCATTCAAATGCCTTCGGGACATAGCCCGGTTATAGTAATTCGCACAAATGCCTTCGGGACTTAACCCGGATTTAGTAACTCGCACAAATGCCTTCGGGCTTAGCCCGGAATTAGTATCTCGCACAAATGCCTTCGGGCTTAGCCCGGAATTAGTATCTCGCACAAATGCCTTCGGGCTTAGCCCGGAATTAGTATCTCGCACAAATGCCTTCGGATCTTAGTCCGGATATTGTCACTTAGCACAAGCCTTCGGGACTTAGCCCGGACATCATTCAAATAACCATGCACATTTAACAATAAATCATGGCCCATTCGTATTTCATTTTCGTTAGCAAAACTCAAACACAAGACATTTATCATTCTTGCAAATTCGGCTCAATAGCCACACAAAGAGCATGATTTTAATTTGCTTAAAACATGATCTAATCACATCATAATTTAAGCTCTCTTACTCAAGAACTTACCTCGGGTGTTGTCGAACGATTCCGATAGCTATTCGACCACTTTTTCCTTCCCTTTATCGGATTTAGTTCCCCTTTGCTCTTGAGCTTAATTAAACAAATAAATTGATTTAATCATTTGAGCATCGAAAAGAGGAACACAAGGCACTTAGCCCATATTTATACATTAGACATTAAAGTCACATATGTACGGAATCATGAATCAAACTCAACATTTTAGCTAATTTTTCCCCCTTGGCCGAATATGCATGTCTATTTTGGGGCCGATTTCAACACTTAATACATTCTACAAGTATGGTCACTTGTATTGACTAAACACCCTTTTGTTTCAAGTTCAAAACTTGGCTAATACACACATATACACACTAGTAAAGCATCCTCTCCCTTTCCATCAATTTAACACATGCATTGCTCATTAACATGCAAAAGTTATATTCGGCCTTAGCACACAACTTGCTAGCCGATTCTTCTCCATTTAGCAACCAATGCACATATGTGCTCACTCAAAAATGCTAAAAAGGAGGTTCAAGAATCATCAAGCCACCATCACATGCATCATTAACAAGCTTCATATTTAGCATGCAATGGCATTAACACAAACTCCACCTAGGCCGAATCTTAACTCATCCTCATGCCTCATCACCACAACATCAAACATCAACCAAGAATGATGCATCCATGGCCGAGTGTCATTTCCATCACATAGCAAGATTTAGACCATGGGCTAGGTAGAACTCAAGCTAACAACTAAAACATGCATGCATCTCATGGAACATCATCAAACATACCTTAGCCTAGCTACATGCATGGCCGAACCTCTTCAACCTTTCTTCTTCCTTCCTCCTTAAAATTTTTGGCCAAGGATGAACCAAAGGATGAGCATTTTTTTTCTTTGTTTTTTTCTTTCTAGTTTCGGCTAAATGAAGATGAGAAAGGATGAACAAAAATTTTCTCCTTTCTTTTCTTTAGCTCACGGCAATGGGGGGGGGGGAAACAACTACACACATTTTTTTTTGTATTCATCATACTCCTTTTCATTATTTTATGCCCATGCCCCTTATTTTATTTTTTTCCTACATACCTCACTAGGCCAACATGTTCCCAACATGTTTCCACCCATAGCATGGCCAACCACTAGCTCAAATTTTGGGTAATTTGACATGCAAACCCATCATTTTCATAACATGCATTAATAGACCATTTTAAATTAGCCTATCATATTTTCACCATGTCTCATATCAATCCCTATTTAATAATTTCTCATGCAATTGGCAAAATTGGAGAATGAAACTTCCACATACTCATGTACACACATAATAAGCATAGAATATGGAAATCAATTATTTTTATGACTCGGTTTTGTGGTCCCGAAACCACTTCCCGACTAGGGTCAATTTTGGGCTGTCACAACTCTCCCACACTTAAGAAATTTTCGTCCCCGAAAATCTTACCGGTAAATAGGTTTGGGTATCGTTCTTTCATCGAGCTCTCGGTTTCCCAAGTAGCTTCCTCGATCCCGTGTTTGAGCCATAACACCTTCACTAACGGAACCCTTTTGTTTCGCAACTCCTTCATTTCACGAGCTAGGATACGCATCGGCTCTTCTTCATAACTCATATCGGCTTGAATTTCAACCTCTGATGGGCTAATTATATACGATGGATCAGATCGATAGCGTCGAAGCATCGAAACATGAAAGACGTCGTGAATCTTTTCAAGCTCAGGGGGCAAAATCAATCTATACGCAACCGGACCAACTCGTTCGGAGATTTCGTACGGCCCAATGAATCTCGGGCTCAACTTGCCCTTACGGCCAAACCTGAGTACCTTTTTCCAAGGCGAAACTTTAAGGAACACTTTATCTCCCACCTGATATTCAATGTCCTTTCGTTTCAAATCCGCATACAATTTTTGACGATCTGTGGCTGCTTTCAGACTTTCACAGATTACCTTTACTTTTTGTTCGGCATCCTTAATCAAATCAACTCCGAAAATTTTACTTTCACCGAGCTCGGTCCAAAACAATGGTGTACGGCATTTACGACCGTACAAAGCCTCGTAAGGTGCCATCTTAATACTTGATTGAAAACTATTATTGTAAGCGAATTCAATCAAAGGTAAATACCGTTCTCATGAACTACTGAACTCGAGGATGCAACATCTCAACATATCCTCAAGTATCTGAATTATTCGCTCAGATTGACCATCGGTTTGGGGATGAAAAGCAGTGCTAAAATGCAGCTTGGTACCCAAAGCTTCTTGCAATTTCCTCTAAAATCGCGAGGTGAATCTTGGATCTCTATCCGACACGATAGAAATAGGTACCCCGTGTAATCTCACAATCTGAGAAACGTACAATTCAACTAGTCTATCCAATGAAAAATCCATACACACGGGGATAAAGTGAGCCGAATTAGTCAGTCTATCAACAACAACCCAAATCGCATCCTTCTTACTTGTTGACAATGGCAGTCCGAACACAAAGTCCATTGTGACTCGATCCCATTTCCACTCGGGTATCATGATCGGCTAAAGTAATCCTGAAGGCACTTGATGTTCCGCTTTCACTTGTTGACATATTAAACATCTCGAAACAAGGTCGGAGATGTCTTGTTTCATACCATGCCACCAAAACCAACGTTTCAAATCGTTGTACATTTTCGTACTCCCCGGGTGACTTGACATTCGGCTACAATGGGCTTCGTTCAGAATCATCGAAATGAGTTCCGAACTCCTTGGAACACACAAACGACTACTGAACCTCAAACAATCATCATCATCAATTTGAAACTCCGATTCCTTGTTCGGAGCACACTCAGCCCGTTTTGCAACCAATTCATCATCAACTTTCTGGGCTTCACGAATTTGATGAATCAATAATGGTTTGGCTTTTAATTCAGCAACTAACACATTGTCAGGTAGAACAGACAAATGCACATTCATTGCTCGTAAAGCAACCAATGACTTCCGGCTTAAGGCGTCCGCAACCACATTAGCCTTTCCCGGGTGGTAATCAATGACAAGCTCGTAATCTTTCAACAACTCAAGCCAACGTCTTTGTCGCAGATTTAAGTCTCTTTGAGTCATCAAATATTTGAGACTTTTGTGATCCGAAAATACATGGCACTTTTCACCAAATAAGTAATGTCGCCATATTTTTAAAGCAAATACGATGGCAGCTAGTTCAAGATCATGGGTCGGATAATTTTTCTCATGTGGCTTTAATTGTCTCGACGCATAGGCCACAACTCGACCTTCTTGCATCAATACGCAACCCAACCCAAGTAGGGATGCGTCACTATAAATGACAAACTCTTTGCCTGATTCGGGTTGCACTAAAATTGGAGCTTCAGTCAAATAAGTTTTTAGTTGATCAAAACTTTTCTGACATTTCTCCGTCCATTCGAACTTAACATCCTTTTGAAGTAGCTTCGTCATTGGTGTGGCTATCATCGAGAAACCTTTGACAAATCGTCGGTAATAACCAGCGAGTCCTAGGAAGCTCCGAACTTCAGTAATATTTCTTGGAGGCTTCCAGTTAAGTATGGCTGAAATTTTGCTCGGGTCAGCTCGAATACCCGATGCGGATACCACATGACCCAAGAAGCTAACCTCTCTTAACCAGAACTCACACTTACTGAACTTAGCATATAACTGCTTATCCCGCAAAATTTGCAACACTAGCCTCAGATGCTCAGCATGTTCGGTCTCATCTCTTGAATAGACCAAGATGTCATCAATGAACACAACTACGAACCGATCCAAATATGGTCTGAAGATCCGATTCATCAAATCCATAAATACCGCAGGGGCATTTGTGAGCCCAAACGGCATCACTAAGAACTCGTAGTGACCATATCCCGTTCTGAAAGCAGTTTTGGGTATGTCCGAATCTCGAATTCGCAACTGATAATAGCCCGATCTCAAATCTATTTTTGAGAACATTGAGGCTCCCTTCAGTTGGTCGAACAAATCATCGATACGCGGTAACGGATATTTATTCTTTATCGTCACTTTATTCAGTTGACGATAGTCAATGCACAACCTCATGGTTCCGTACTTCTTTTTCACGAACAATACTGGTGCACCCCAAGGTGAGAAACTTGGTCGAGCAAAACCTCTATCCGTCAATTCTTGCAACTGAGCTTTCAACTCTTTTAACTCGGTTGGTGCCATACGATACGGAGCTATCGAAATCGGCATAGTCCCAGGTACAAGCTCAATACCAAACTCTACCTCCCGAACAGGTGGTAAACCCGATAAATCTTCAGGAAAAACATCCGGGTATTCACAAACCACCGGCACAGATTCGGGTTTCTTGTCTAATTCTTTGTCATCCAGTACATACGCAAGGTATGCTTCGCACCCTTTTCTTACATATTTCTGGGCCAACATTGCTGATATTACAGCTGGCATCCCCTCCAAGTCCGTAGACTCAACTCGGATTACTTCGTTATTTGCGCACCTCAAATCAATAGTCTTGCTTTTGCAATTCACAACCGCATCATGCACGGTCAACCAATCCAACCCAAGAGTAACATCAAATTCATCAAACGGCAAAAGCATCAAGTCCGCCAAAAAACAGGAACCTCGAATTTCTAGGGGACATTTCTTACACACTTTGTCGACAAGCACGTAACGACCCAAGGGATTTGACACCCGAATTACGAACTCAGTAGACTCAATAGGTAAAGTCTTACTGGATGCTAAGGTTTCACATATGTAAGAATGAGTAGAACCGGGGTCAATCAAAGCAATTACATTAGTATCAAAGAGAGTAAAAGTACCGGTAATAACATCAGGCGAAGAAGCATCCTCGCGGGCACGTATAGCATAAGCTCTAGCAGGCGCACGAGCCTCGGATCTGGTCGTAGCATCTCTAGATCCTCTCTGACCACCACTAGCATTGCCCGTATTTCTAGATGGTCTACCTCGAGCAGTGGTAGCACCCGGTTTCCCACTCTGATTTACATTCTGTTCAGACAACCACGAGCAATCTTTAATGAAGTGGTCAACTGATCCACACTTGTAACAGGAGCGGTCATGGGATCTACAACTCCCCGAATGCCATTTACCGCAATATCAGCATTTCGTTCCGTCTCGACGTTCATTCCCAACACTGGCGACCGAAGTGCCTCGTGTACCCACAGGGGGTCGATCACGATCTCGTCTAAAAAGGCCCGAAGTGCCTCTGGATCGGCCCACATCATCTCGAAATTTCTTCGATGCCTGTTGAAGAGACTTTCCCGAGGATCTTTTACGAAACTCTCCAGTTCCCTCATCAACTTTTTGTTTTTCTTTTCTAAGCTCTTCGGCTTTACAAGCTCGCTCGACAAGTACTACGAACTCTCGTATTTCAAGAACGCCAACGAACATTTTTATATCTTCATTCAGTCCATCCTCGAAGCGTTTACATATAATAGCCTCGGACGAAACACATTCCCGAGCGTATCTACTAAGTCTAACAAATTTTCGCTCGTAATCAGTAACTGACATGGAACCTTGCTTAAGCTCAAGAAATTCCTTCCGGTTTTGATCAACAAATCTCTGACTGATATACTTTTTCCGAAACTCAGTTTGGAAAAACTCCCAAGTTACTTGCTCTCGGGGCACAACAGAAGTCAGAGTACTCCACCAATAGTAGGCAGAATCGCGTAGCAAGGAGATAGTACACTTTAGGCATTCATCGGGTGTACAAGATAGCTCATCGAGTACCCGGATAGTGTTGTCCAACCAAAATTCAGCTTGCTCGGCATCGTCGCTATCCGTAGTCTTAAATTCAGTAGCCCCATGTTTTCGAATTCTGTCAACTGGGGGCTTATTTGACCTTATTTGGTCAGTTACCGGAGGTATTGTAGGTGCGGGGGTGGTATTAGTCGGGAATGGAGGTTGTGGAACAGCCGTATTAGTTCGAATGTATTGGTTGAACCAATCATTCATCACGCTATAGAAAGCTTGTCTAGCTTTCTCATTCGGGTTACTAGCATTAGGTTGAGAGTCCGCCGGCGCTGTCCCTTGTGCGGGAGCAAGCGCTACACTCTCAAGATCATCAGCTACCTCTCGGTCGGGATCAGGATCCATTACTATAAATAAACACATTTACAATTGTCAGAAATCACCACACTATCAAGTAATCACATAAAATGGCATGTATAGCTAGACCCAACGCATTACGGTAGTCCTAGAATCGACTAAACCGTAGCTCTGATACCAATCAAATGTAACACCCCGAACCCGAGACCGACACCGGAGTCGAACACGAGGTGTTAACAGACTTTAAACCCCTTATAAAATATTTCCCAGACACTGCCAATCTGCGTACTAGCCGCTTTAAAAATCATATCTTGAGTTTCACAACTCGAAAATCGGTTTCGTGATTTTTCCCCAAAACTAGACTCATATGCCCATCTACATATTGTTTTCTAGAATTTTTGGTCAGGCCAATTAGTACAGTTTATTAGTCAAAGTCTCCCATGTTACAGGGATCGACTACCCTGACCTTTGCGCATTACGACTTGGATATCTCCTTGTACAGGGCTCCAATACTGATGCCGTTTGTTTCTATAGAAACTAGACTCAGAGAGGAATCTATACATATATGGTATGACTCCTAATTATCTCTGGTTAATTTATAATGAATTTCCAAAGTCGGAACAGGGAATCCAGAAACCGTTCTGGCCCTGTCTCACGAGAACCTGAATATCTCTTAACATACTGTCCGTATGATTGTTTCGTTACTTTCCTATGAAAGTAGATTCATCAGGGTTTGTTTACATAATTTATTCACTATTTAATTCCATTCCTACTATTTTTAGTGATTTTCTAAATCTACATCACTGCTGCTGTCAGCATCTGCCTTTAAGGTAGACTTTACCTATTTCATGGTTTCCATGATTCAAATAGCCCTTTTTGCATAAATAGCACAATTTATGAAAGTGATTAACCATCCCCATGGCCAATCCTTGTCAAGCATGTCCACACCAAATGATTATAACAATATACTCAAACACATATAAGCCATTTTTGCATGGCTATCCAAAATTTATACAAGTCCAAAGGGTCCACGACCCACAACAAACGGGTAGTCCTATACATGCCATTTCGAAGTTCAACCAAAATTGTACCAAAAAGGGGGGCTTTGATAGTGTGGGCGACTTTGACTTCAAGATCCCGAGTTCGATAGCTGGAGAACCAAATCTATAAAACAGAGGAGCAATGAAACGGAGTAAGCAATTTATGCTTAGTAAGTTTTGAGCAAGGAATTCCAGCACAACAAAAGTATAGCATTCATATAGCTAAACGGATAATTTCATATGCACAAATTTACGATATCGTACTTGCTTCACATTATCAACCCTTATGTACATACACAAAAGATCAACTCAGCCAAAGGCCGGTAGCTCGTTTATCAACTGAGTGAATACTTATTTGTAAGGGCTCAACTAAATTCAAGAGCATACGAAACATACCTCAATGTTGGGATGTTTCGAGAGTATTAACTGGAATTTTACAGCAAGTTCATTCATTCCCAAATCACGTACCTTCGGAATTTAACCGGATATAGCTCCTCGTTCAAATGCCTTCGGGACATAGCCCGGTTATAGTAATTCGCACAAATGCCTTCGGGACTTAACCCGGATTTAGTAACTCGCACAAATGCCTTCGAGCTTAGCCCGGAATTAGTATCTCGCACAAATGCCTTCGGGCTTAGCCCGGAATTAGTATCTTGCACAAATGCCTTCGGGCTTAGCCCGGAATTAGTATCTCGCACAAATGCCTTCGGGCTTAGCCCGGAATTAGTATCTCGCACAAATGCCTTCGGATCTTAGTCCGGATATTGTCACTTAGCACAAGCCTTCGGGACTTAGCCCGGACATCATTCAAATAACCATGCACATTTAACAATAAATCATGGCCCATTCGTATTTCATTTTCATTAGCAAAACTCAAACACAAGACATTTATCATTCTTGCAAATTCGGCTCAATAGCCACACAAAGAGCATGATTTTAATTTGCTTAAAACATGATCTAATCACATCATAATTTAAGCTCTCTTACTCAAGAACTTACCTCGGGTGTTGTCGAACGATTCCGATAGCTATTCGACCACTTTTTCCTTCCCTTTATCGGATTTAGTTCCCCTTTGCTCTTGAGCTTAATTAAACAAATTAATTGATTTAATCATTTGAGCATCGAAAAGAGGAACACAAGGCACTTAGCCCATATTTATACATTAGACATTAAAGTCACATATGTACGGAATCATGAATCAAACTCAACATTTTAGCTAATTTTTCCCCCTTGGCCGAATATGCATGTCTATTTTGGGGCCGATTTCAACACTTAATACATTCTACAAGTATGGTCACTTGTATTGACTAAACACCCTTTTGTTTCAAGTTCAAAACTTGGCTAATACACACATATACACACTAGTAAAGCATCCTCTCCCTTTCCATCAATTTAACACATGCATTGCTCATTAACATGCAAAAGTTATATTCGGCCTTAGCACACAACTTGCTAGCCGATTCTTCTCCATTTAGCAACCAATGCACATATGTGCTCACTCAAAAATGCTAAAAAGGAGGTTCAAGAATCATCAAGCCACCATCACATGCATCATTAACAAGCTTCATATTTAGCATGCAATGGCATTAACACAAACTCCACCTAGGCCGAATCTTAACTCATCCTCATGCCTCATCACCACAACATCAAACATCAACCAAGAATGATGCATCCATGGCCGAGTGTCATTTCCATCACATAGCAAGATTTAGACCATGGGCTAGGTAGAACTCAAGCTAACAACTAAAACATGCATGCATCTCATGGAACATCATCAAACATACCTTAGCCTAGCTACATGCATGGCCGAACCTCTTCAACCTTTCTTCTTCCTTCCTCCTTAAAATTTTTGGCCAAGGATGAACCAAAGGATGAGCATTTTTTTCTTTGTTTTTTTCTTTCTAGTTTCGGCTAAATGAAGATGAGAAAGGATGAACAAAAATTTTCTCCTTTCTTTTCTTTAGCTCACGGCAATGGGGGGGGGGAAAACAACTACACACATTTTTTTTGTATTCATCATACTCCTTTTCATTATTTTATGCCCATGCCCCTTATTTTATTTTTTTCCTACATACCTCACTAGGCCAACATGTTCCCAACATGTTTCCACCCATAGCATGGCCAACCACTAGCTCAAATTTTGGGTAATTTGACATGCAAACCCATCATTTTCATAACATGCATTAATAGACCATTTTAAATTAGCCTATCATATTTTCACCATGTCTCATATCAATCCCTATTTAATAATTTCTCATGCAATTGGCAAAATTGGAGAATGAAACTTCCACATACTCATGTACACACATAATAAGCATAGAATATGGAAATCAATTATTTTTATGACTCGGTTTTGTGGTCCCGAAACCACTTCCCGACTAGGGTCAATTTTGGGCTGTCACAAAATTAATGTCCAGATGGTCATAATTCAACCAAACATATTTAATTAAATTCTATATCAAAACATGCCATAAATGATAATTTTGCAACCGTGCTAACACATACCACTTTGGCCACAAACCATACAATTGATCATATAAACACCAAACATTAAACATCAAAGTGCCAAAAGCGTACCAACCATCTAGGCATTAAAATAACATAAGTTTTACAAATTCATTGCAATATTACATGCCAATATCATCAACTAAACATTATACACAGTGCACCTATACATGCCATTACAATCACAACCAAAGCATAAAAATCTACCGATAAAATCGATGGATACTATGATGGATCTCTGACTAGCTTCACACCTGATCGAGCTTCAAATAATCTGTAAAATAAAGAAAAAAAACTACGTAAGCAATGAATGCTTAGTAAGCTCGTATAAACTTTATGCATAATATTCCATTTCAGTAATAAACTTTATAGAATAAACATAAATCAATGCCAATGCTATAAGATTCATAAATCGTTATGATCATCAACTCACAAATAAGTAAGTTCACTAAATTCGTATATATTTATCATTCATAACGTGACAAGATTTTATGGGACGTAATGTATAATCATCAACCTTTCTATATGATTATACAACTTTCAATGTACTTATTTTCCATTCCATTTTGAATGCTTATCATAAGCCTAAATGACATTATCAATTCCCGACTTAGTGTATTTATCCATGATATAGGTATATTCATCCATAGCATACACAAATTTCTCACAAATAAGTACGTCTTTCAACTTATTATTCCCTTTTGCATCATATTTTTTTTTCAACTATGAATTTACAATTTCATTACCTTTCTTTATTTGTTTCATATACATAACACACAAGATATAAGCATAAAACATAGCACTTAAACATAGCACTTTTGGAATCAACTTCATGATAGACCATTTCATAAGAAATTACATACTTTTCTTTATACTACCTTTTCATGTACATAAGCATATTGCCCATTGAAAACTTATAGTTTCATTGTATTTCATTAAGGCTAAGGATGATATAATCTATTCATAAGCTTGGGACAAGCCTAAGCACATCAATAGCACAAGTCAATTCATTTAAACATAATTCGTATGAATTTAACGTGGAATGGCCTTTATACCTGAGCATGATTCAATTGAATTTATCATCCATTATAATATAACATGTTTTCCTTGTAGCTCACCATTTTAATGTATTTCAGACATACATGTATTTGGTTCGTATAAAACACTTACCATTTTCTTGTAAATTCATGCTCGTTGAACCGATTAGAATATCGTTGGATACGCAAGATAGCTCACACTATAACACCTTAAACTCGGCCTAGGCGTTATGACCAAATCTGTGATGTCACGTTGGAGAGTTTTTCCAAAACACAAATTGCGTGGAAATTCATTCTATATAAAACTTCTTAGGTTCTTAACAAAAGTTTAAGATGTTCGGTTCATTGTGAAAAATCAAGTTGTCTTAGCAAAATATTAATTATATTAGTTTTTTCTTAAATTTTAAAATAGTGATCGTTGTGGAAGCTTTCAAAATGTATTGAGTAAATGTGGTGTTTTCAGAAAGAACATATGTTTATATTTTCTTGAAAATCCGAGACCTACTAATGCCAGATTAAAATTCAAATAACTAAATCCCCAAATTAAAATAAAAATAAAATTAAAGAAGCTTTATTACATAATGAAAACCCAAAATAAAATCTTAATTATAATATTAAAAGAAACTTTGTCGAGTGGCCACCTCTGAGTCCTCCGTCACCTCTTTCCATCTAAGCCTGAGGATTTCCTGCACAGTTAACAAATGGATGAGTTTACATAAACTCAGTGTGTGAAATCCCATAATAGCAAACAATCAGCGTAAGCACAATTTGGGCCCAAGCCCTTTCAGTTTCAGTTAGAGGCCTTATCCCCTTTTTCACTAGTAGTAACAGTCTGGGCCTAAGCCCATTTTAGTAATAGTGGCAGTCTGGGCCTTAGCCCATTTCAGTACAGTATGCACACAAAGAACCCTACCCAATCCATCTGCTACACACCATCTCCGTACTAGCCCTACACACCATGTGGGGATAAAATCGACCCATCCAACCCTACACACCAAGTCGTGCCTACTGCGGCACTAAAACAATATTTCAAGTAGAGCTGCCAGTAATAGGCATATAGCCTCTCAGTACACTTCCTCCAAAATTATATATCCCACCCCATGCAATGCAACATAATATAAATGTACATACAATAAAAAAAATGGCATGCTCAAATAGTCATACATCACATAGGGGTAAAACAGTCATCTTACCAAATTAAGGGCCCAGGTATACTTAGCGACCCAACAGAAGGTCCACAGTCGTCTTGGGCGACCCATGCAACCTTAACAGTCAATAAGTGATAATGGGCCTACAACCCATATTTCAGGCCCCTATGGGCCTACACGCTTGTATGGCCCATATAGCCCAGAAATCGCCTTAGCCGTCTGGTTTTCTCATGTGGGATTTTCTCATGTGGGGCCCAAAGGCTGTAGGCCCAATTCAGCCCAAAATGGCTTAATATCATTTTGGTCATGAAAGCATTCATGGACAACTCATCGACCACACGGCCATGTTTTATCACATGGCCTGCCACGCAGGGTCACACATCCTGAGTGGTGTCGACTGTTTACCTTTTAGCTTTTGCATGTTTCACATCTAATGGTAGTGATGCTCACAAACCTATTTGCAAAAGATGCGCAAATCTCCATGACGCTGAACCTAGATTCGAACATGCCCCAACGTCAGTCCTTCATCGATAAAGTTAACATCCTCTAATAGCACCTAATCCTCACAATGGTAATTTGTTACCTACCTTGAATCTGTAAATGGTTTCTCACTTAAACTACTGATCAAGCTGCCTCCCAAAACCTTAGCAAAGTCTACGTTGCATTCTAACCTTGTTAACTAAACCGTAAACGTAAATGATTAGAATTAAGTGGACAACAACTTATCACCACAAAGGAGTATTCGGCCTACAACGATACGTTCTAAAATTGAAACACGAGATGAACAGTCACACCCCTATCAGAGATGGCAGATAAAAGATAGTGTTAGAGGGGAAACTTATTTCGACAGAGAGAAAGAGGAAAAAGAATAGTGTGAGCCTTAACCCAGATAGCGGTAGTAATAAAGTTTAACTATACGCCACAAATTCAACAACCCAAACAAAAAAACCAATTACCTTAAACAAGAGCAGAGAGATTCGGTTTCAAAAAGAAGAGAGCAATCAACTAGAAACGAGAAAACCAAATGAGTAGAGAGGGAGAGAAGGCAAGTGATATTCGGGCAAGGCTCAAAAAGGGAAACACAGTTGAGAGAAAGAAGAAGACTGGAGAGGGATCAAAAAGGTATTCGATCAAGCAAATTGAAGGAGGGATGGAGAAGGTGGAGAAATTCGGTCAAGAAAAGAAACTGAGAGAAGAAACTTTGTCACACCCTAAAGGTTCTCTGCTACACACGGCCCCAAGAAAGGTAATACCAAAAACCTGTTGAAAGGTAACAAAGCAATACCAAAGGCAGAATTCGGCATTACAGGAAAAAGAAGTGTAGAAAAAAAGATCAAACCTACAATGACAGCCAAAACCAAAATTTGTCAAAAGTGAGAGTCCCAATTCGGCACACCCTTCTTCCACCCCCTTCAAACTCCTAAAATCTCTCCCTTTATCACTCCTAAAATCCCTCAAGCATATCCCACCTATCCAAATCTCTAACAGTCGAATTTTGCTCCAACAAGTCCCTAGAATTTGGCCACACTCCCTACACCTCTCAAACTTCTCAACCGTCCAAGCTAAAGAGTTCTACTGACACATAAATTCTTACACGGTAATAAGAAAAATAAAATACCCTTTTGCGTGTAGTGGGACTAAAACTCAAGTCCCTTGGCAATAGAAACAGGCCATTAACCCTTGGACCAGCAAGCTTTTTTATGACATGCTTTACCCACATTAATGTAAGAAGCCTACTATCAGAAAACAAAGGCTTATTCAAGTAGGGGAAAAAATTTGCTCAAGCCAAGGCTTGAACCCAAGACTTCCCAAACACTCCCAGAGCACTAAACCACTAAGTCAGACGTACATCCACGCCACTACACATAAAAATAATTTTAACAGGGTTTTTGGGATTTGGGGCGTGACATACACGAAATGTGCTAAACATATAATCATAATTTGTCTTTTGCTTTATATATATGCTCACACAAGCTATGAAAAGAGTATGCTCACACGAGTTGTGAAATGGGCCTCCTCACATGAGTTGTAGGTCAGAACGTAGCTACACGATGCTGCTCTATAAGTTGTTGAATATCCGCAACAAATGTTAGAACTTGACCACCGATAGGACATTCAAGACCAAAACCTGAACCATTTAAACCCTAATGGCATTTCATTTGTATCCTACGTATTCCTAAGGTTCAAACGAGGCTCGATAGTCATTGTACGTTGTTCGGTTTCCCTCGTGATATATTTCATAATAACATATATCTATTGATTCTTTAACATTAGAATAACACATCAAACATTCAATTTAACCAACATTTACGAAATTATAGTTCACATGAACTTACCTGGCTAAATTGTAAAAACATCAAAGTACAAGGGCTTTTTGGTAATTTTATATTCTCCTTGGTTTTCCACTCGATCTTGATCTAAATTAATAATGTTAGTCAATCTATTAATTTAGACAGTAAAACAATGCATTTTATGCAATTTAATCTTTTTTGACATTTTTACAAAATTACCCCTAAAATTTTACTTTTATTTAATTTAGTCCCTGAGCCTAAAACATGCCAATTAACCATTTTTATTGAAATTACACACTAGCCAAATATTCATAGCGTCCTTTTTAGCCCATTTTTGCAACAAGTTCACACAAATCCTTCTATTTTTACTAATTCTACAATTTAGTCCCTAATCGTTAAATTCATCAAAATTCACTTAACAAAATACTTTTAAATAAAACAATATCTCAAATTCCTCATTTAACATAAAAAAAATCACTAGATTCATCAATGGCAACATTCAAAATCTTTAACAGTTTCAAAATCTAAGGTATGGACTAGCTGGACCTAGTGGTAACGATCTCAAAAACATAAAAATTATTAGAAATGGATAGCTTAGGGACTTACATGCAAACGAACATGGTTATCCAAGCTTCAAAATCTCTCATGGTGGTTTGGTGAAGAACAAAATCAAATGGGGAAGAAAACTATTATGTTTCCTTTATTTTATTAACCTTTTAATTTATTTTATTAATAAAATAACATATAAAACATTATAATTAAAAGAAATTAAAGAATCAAACTATACCATTATCTTTAGGATTTCTAATTTACTTAAAAATGCCATCCAATTATAATTTTTTAATCAATTAACACCTTTAAACTAATAGCGATTGATTTTTTTAACTTTACGATTTAGTCCTTTTCACTTAATTAACTATTGAAACATTAAAATTTTTCACTGAAATTTTAATACCACCTTAATGACATTCTGTAAATCTTTATAAAAATATTTAAGGCTTGGTTAATAGAAACGAAGTCCAGATATCTCATTTTCTAAAACCACTTGACCAATAAGGTCTTACCACTTAACTAGCATAAATTATCAAATCAAAAACCTTTTTAAAACCATATTTGACTCATAAATATTAAATAATAATATTTACAAACTTACTCCTCAGATTTAGTGGCCCCGAATCGATTATATTTGACCCCACTTTAAAATGGGTTGTTACACATAAACAATTGAGACACTGAACAATATAAACATGAATAGAATGAATTAAATCAAAGCATTGCAACCATTCTAGCTAAAATAAATTTAAGACATTATTATTAATGAAAAAGCAATTAAATGATTTGCAATCATGTTTTCATACTAAGAACGATTAAAAAACAATGGAAGAAGAAACTCTGAGATGAATTCGATGGTTTCCTAAAAACTATCCGTGGTGGCTTCCTTCGATTTCTCTGGTTGCTCCGATGCAAGTTATGAATAAATGAAGTCGATGCCTTTCCCTTAATTTTACTCTCTAATAAAGAGCAACATAGTGTGGCAATGGGAATATACATGTATAGTATTGGATTTTTCAAAGAAAGACTTGGTACTTAAGCAGTCTTCATGACTCACCTCTCTTTCTTAAAATGGAAATGCATCGGATTCATTTATTCATAACTTGCAATTTATTCAATTTTATTCTACAGAAGAAAAATTCTATCAATGTAAATATAAAAATAAAAATATCTTATATGAAATATTAAGAGAGGTACTTTCTTTTTACAAACAAGAACTTTAGTAGCGTCTGGTGTGGTCAAATTGACATAGAATTCTCGTACTAATTATTCTTCAGGTAGTGATCGTGTATCACAGAATTGATTCCACTTTAAAGCATATATTGTTTTCTAAGTTGATATTGTCACAACCATCTTATACAAATTGAAACATTTTTTCTGGAATTATAGGTTGATTATTGATCTTAAAATCAAATCTCTCCCCTGCTTCCTCATCTTGAATCACAATTGGGTTTTCAATATAAGTTTCTGAAGATCTAGTTCTCTTTTGAGTCATGATTAACGATAGGGGGTGATGATGATGTGGTCTCGATAAGATTATGGTGGCAAAGGAGTTTATGACAGCAAAAGGGCCGTTCGACGTGGTTGCTGCGAAAGGCGCGACTTTAGAGGGTGATTGCTGCGGCGACTGAGTGATGCTACGGTAAAAAGGAAGGAAACTTTTTTTGAAAGAAAATGTTGGCTATTGTGGCCTATGACAAGGAGAAAATAAGCTTAAGGCTTAAAGTTAAATGCTTTTGTGTGGGAAATATGATGGTGGTAAAGGGTTTATATAGTGATAGATTAGGTAAATTTTTAGCAAAGTTTTTGCTATGGAAAGACTTGGGCAGCAAGTATTTAAGGAAAGGAAAGATGAATGGCGACAACTTTAGTGTTTTAGGGGAATCTATGGGTGGAAAAACTAGGGGATTTTCCTTCTCTTCACTATCCTGGGCCTTAAGCCCAAACTACAAAGTTTTATTATCTGTACTGAAATAAAACTAAATAGAGTAATAGGTTAGCACTTGGGTTAATCTTGACCCTCCTATTCAACATACAATTAAAATTAAAATTAAAATTCCTTTTAGGCTACTTAGAAAATTTTATTAGAAAATTACATTAAATTAAGTTCCCAAGAAAAGTTGAAGGGGTCAAAAGCAGTCCCGCTTAAATTCCAATCTCTTTGGACATAATTAATGTACTTATTCAAGAAAAAATTTCTAGTTATGCCTTTTATTCAAATTAACTAAATTTAATGGTCTATTAAATTGAACAAAGTATCAATCCTCTTCACTTTATCATCCTAATAGTGCTTGAAACGTTGACCATTAAATTTAAATGTACCTCCCTTTCATCTTTTAATTCCACCACTCCATATAGGTAGACTTTCTAAATGATGAATTGTCATGTCCATCGAGATTTGGGCTTCCCAAGGAATAACCTGAATCTTGAATTGAACAACAAGACCCTCTGACCTTCTATGAGTTCTCGAGGTTGTATACATTTTTCACACCATCTCTTGGTCTTTTCTTTGCATATCTTGGCATTCTCATATGAAAATAACCTCAATTCTTCCAACTTATCGAGTTACAACATCCTTCTTTCATCAGCTTGCTTTAAGTTAAAATTTAATTACTTTAAGGCCCAGTGAGCTTTATTCTCCAATTCAAGCGGCAAATGATAAGCTTTCCCAAAGAGTAACTAATAAGGAATCATTCCTAATGGTGTCTTAAAAGTTGTTCGATAGGCCCATAGAGAATCATCAAGCCTCTAGGACCAATATTTTCTATTAGGTCAAATCACCCTCTCAAGGATTCCTTTGATCTCATAATTTGCAAGCTCAACCTTCCCATTCGTCTATGGATGATAAGCAGTAGCTACTTTGTGTTTCATATCGTACTTTTCAAGTAACCACTTAAGCCATTTATTTAAAAGTGAGATCCTTCATCTCTAATTATAGTTCTAGGAGTCCCAAACCGTGTAAATACATGCTTATGTAGTCATCACAGGACTACCTCAGCATCATTTGTTAGGTGTGCCTCAGCTTTTACCCGCTTGGATACATAATCAACAACCACTATGATTCACTTGTTACCATAATAAGAAGGAAACATGCCTTTAAAAAATCAATTCCCTAAACGTAAAATAATTCTACCTCTAAGATGTTCGTCAAAGGCATCTTATTCCTTCTTGATATGTTTCTAGCCCTCTTCACAGCCTTGTTTTAACTAAACCATAACAGTGGTTTTGAAACCAAAAATATGATATTGGAAATTTATTTTAATATTATTTTTTGGTGTACTGATAGCACGTACGTGTGAAAATTTTGTGAGCTAATTTTATCGTTTAATTGCTCAATTTGAGAAAAATGACTAAATCGCGTAAAATACAAAAGTTGCATTCTACTTGTTAAAGGTGTTAAATAGCTATGGTTTAATAAATTTAAGTTCTTAAATGGTAATTAGACCATTTTAATTGTGAGTGGACAAAGATGGACATTAATATGATGATTTTTAATGGTTTATTAAAGGTTAATAAGGTAATTTTGTTAATTAAGTTATAATAAATAAAAATAAAATGAATTTTTGTGTCATCTTTCTCTTTTCGGCCGAATATTGAAGAAGAAGAAAGCAAGTGGTTGTGTTTTAGGGTTCGGCATCATCATAGCTTGATTGGTGAGTGTTTTGAGCTCAGTTTTGAATGACTTTTACGTTTTTGAGATCGTTGCAGCTTAATCTAGCCAACCCGTACCTTTAATTACGAAACTGTTAAAGATTTTGAGAGTTTGCATTGATAATTTTATGTGTTCTTTTATGTTTGAGGATGAAATATGGAATTCGAATGATAGATTTTCATGTTTTATGAAGTGATTTTTGATGAAAATGCATAATAGGGATTAAATTGAGAAAATGTGTCATGTAGTGGTTAAAAGTGTGAATAAATGAAAGTTTTGTGCTGCTAGGGACTTATATGTAATTCGGTCAAGCTTGGATTTAATGAAATTATGTTAATTTTGTGTATTTGTAAAATAGTGACTAAATTGATTAAATGTGAAAGTTTAGGGGCTAAAGTGCAAATAGGCTTAAATGTATGTTTTGGACTAAATTGAATGAGTGGTTGATTAAAGAAGTTAATTTTGAATATATTTAGATCAAGAAAAGAAGGATTCAAAATTAAATCGGGGGAAAGGTAAGATTATCGAGTAATTGACTCATTTTGCCGTTTTCATACTCGAGGTAAGTTCGTATGCGATGATTTCATTATAAATGTATGTTAAATGCTTTGATATTGCCTAAATTGTGATTATGAGATTTTTATTAATGTATGAATTGTAAATACGACTCTACGAAATTATTCGAAGATGGAATTAACAAGCTAGAAATCCCGGTTGAATGTTAGGAATAGATTTGGATACTTGTGACCTGTTATAAGATGATATACAGATTTGGCTTGGGGCCATGCATATTGGATGAGTTGGCTTCTGGCCATGATATTAACACTTCGGGTGCGAGTTATACCGATTTGGCTTTGGGCCATGAAAATAGTTCTTCAGATAAGTTACCATGATTTTGCTACGGGCCATGGTATAGGAATTTATCGAATGAGACTATTGATTATCCAATTTCTATTCTGAATGGTTCAACAGGTAAACGAATGATGTGGTTGAGAAAGAGGTTAGTACTACGCGATAAAGTTATGTATAGAACCTACTCGAGTATTGAACAGTGAAAGTTCAATGAGATTGTATTTGATCATGATTTGAGACATGAGAAAGGTTTGTAGTTATTGTGTATATAACTTTGTTATGTGTAGTTGGTTGATTTGCATTTCTGTGATGAATTAAGTTATTCATATGCAAGCTTACTAAGCTATGAAGCTTACTTCATGTTATTTTTCTGTGTTTATAGTGAAGCAAGCCTTGCTCAGATCTGGAAGTCATCGAGAACATCATCGCACTATCAGACATATATTTGGTACGTTTGAGTTGTGTATATATGGTATATAGCATGTATAGGCTAAGTGTGGTATTTTGAATGTGTTTATAGCCATGAGAGTTGGCTTGTAAATGATGTTAATGTTGATGTGTGTTTGACTAATAGAAATGGTTTATTTTGACATGTATGGTATGAACATGGGAAATTGAATTGTGGAGTTATAAAGTTTGAGAAATGCTTTGATGAGGTATGATTTTAGAAGTTGAATTGATAAGTATTTGATTAGTTAAATGGCATTGTGTAACACCCCAAACCCAACTTGGACGTTATGGTCGAATCTGCGACGTCACATTGAATTGTGTTTTGAAAAGCATCGTTCTGTTTGAAAAGTTTATACTATATCAAAACCCTTGTAGTGATCTTTTACAAACTTTTAGGTATCTTGATCATTGTTAAAAACTTAAGTAGGTTTAGCAAAACTTAATAATTTCAGGTTGTTATTACATTTTAAAAACAATGTTTGTTGCGGAAGCTTCTTTTTTGAAATATGTTGTAATAGCGTAGTGTTTTGAAAAATGTTTTTGAAAACTCGCGTCCTACTACTAGCAGATACAAATCAAAATAAGTAAAACCCAAATTAAAGTAAAAATTTAAAGAGGCCTTATTACATAGCAAATACCAAAATTAAATAGCAAGAGCAATTGTGTGGCCTCCATCGAGTCCCTCGCAGCACCGACCCGCCTAAGGACTACCTGCACAAGAAAGCAGAAGGGTGAGTTTATGAAAAACTTAGTGTGTAATCCCTTTACAATAATCAGCCAGATCGTAGGCATAAACATTTTCGGCCTAAGCCCATTTTAGTGACACTCCAGTATCAGTTAGGGCCATAGCCCATTATAGTATTAGTATCAGTGTGGGCCATGGCCTAATACAGTAATAGTAACAGTAATGCAATCAGAAATCCTACCCATCCATCCTCTACACTCCAAAATATAGCGCTAATTGTGGCACTAAGCAGTGATTGCAACAGAGCTGCCAGTACAGTACACTTCCACCAAATATGTCAAACCCACCCCCATGCAACATGTCATATCATAATATCATGCGTGTATGCAAGAATGTCATGCTCGAATACAGTCGTACATATCATAGGGGTAGATCAGTCATTTTACCTCGTAGGGGTATAATAGTCATTTCACCAGTATGGCGTCTAAGTGTACTTACCGACCCAACTGTAGGTCCACAGTCGTCTCAGGCGACTCGTGCAACCTTAACAGTCAAAGAGTGATAATGGGCCCAAATCCCATAATGTGGCCCATGTGGGCACACACGCCCGTGTGGCTCAAAAATGGCCTTGGACATGTGGACTATACAGCCTGGCCCAATAATCTTCATACGTCTGTGTGGTTTACCCGTGCCGGGCCCATTAGCCCGTGGGGCCCACATGACCCATTTATCCCAACGTGGCCCAAAACGGCCTAAGCCCATGAAATCGCTCACGATGGCCTCTACAATCAAACACCCACGTTTTATGCGTTCGGATCACCACACGAGCGAGTGCACGCTCGTGTAGCGTCAATAGACATATTTTTTTACTTTTGCCGATTAACAATTATTGTAGTGTGATTACACACCTGATTGCAAAAATGCGTGAATAACCCACGAGCACCAAACCTACATTCAATCAAGGTATTCTATTAGTCGATTGACAAAAGGGTTAACCACCTCCCTTAATACGATCCCAGCTTATCATAATACTTGCCTTAGATTGAAAAAAGTGGCTTAGTCCTCTTAGACCGCTGACTAAGATTGACCACATTTTCCTTGTCGAAAATCTGTGTCACCAGCGAAATCCATTAGTAGGATTGTTAAAGCCCATAATTCGGATCAACCTATACTGATTATAAAAACATAAAACCTCGGAATAGGAGAAGTAGCATTCGGCCACACCAAAAGATGGAAGCCAACCAACCCCAGTTGGACAGAATAACTACAAACAGGGTTACCTTTGATCGAGTGATGAAGAAAGGTTTCAACAGCTTCAGTATCGCTTGCAACTCCTACACTCCTCGAGAACTAGGAACCAATGAACACCACATAAGAAAAAGTGAAATGAAATTTAGCAATAACAAAAGAAGAGTAATCGGCTTAAACAATGCAAGAGAGGGGAGAGTTGATAAAAGTTAAGAGAAAACAATAAGGAGTCGAGTGCTTACCGATTTGCCAGAGAATACTTTCAAAAATTGAAACGAAAATAGAGAGATATAGAATTTGGCCAAAATATCCAGATAAGAAGAGAGGGAAGAAAAATGCAATCGATCAAATAGGTAATCAAATGAGCCAGGGAGAAGAAGAACAGAATCGATCAAGACTAAGGCTAAAAACCAATAGGTTCAGAGAGAGAGGGAAGAAAGGAGGGTATTTGGCAGCAAAAGGTATCAACGAAAAACGATTGTCAAAGAATAGAGGGAGAAGAACAAAAACCGTGATAGTCCTAAAATAAAAGTACCCAAAAGCACTAACCAAAAAGCAAAAGATACCGAAAGACTTTCTAGCACAATTCGGCTTTAGAAATAAAGAGTGAGAAGAACCACAATCTGGGAAAAACTCGAAATGAAGTGACCACTTCCCAACACATAGTCAAATTCTTGAGTGGCCAAAACCCTGTTCGGGTACAACTCCTTCACTTCCAAATCCCACAAAATCCTCCTAATATAACTCCACCATTATCTCCGCAACCACCGAATTCAAACTCTCCTTAACCAACAGTATTTCAGTCAACTTCCACCTCTCACATGGCAAGAGGAGCAAAATAAAACACTCCTTAAGCACAATGGGACTCGAACTCAAGACCTTTAGTACCAGAAACACGCCACTATCCCCTGAACCAGTAGGCTCTTTATGTCATGATTTACCCATATTTATCTAAAAAGCCTACTGACTTGAGATAGGGTTTATTCAAGTAAAAACAAAATTTTGCACAAGTCAAAGCTTGAACTTAGGACTTCCCAGACATTTCTCAAGACACTTAACCATTGAAGCAAGCATGTATTTATGCAACATAACATACAAAATAAATACATAGATTTTGGGGTGTTACAACTCTACCCCCTAAAAGAAAATTTCGGCCTCGAAATTTACCTGGTCAAAACAGATGAGGGTATTCTTGTCGCATCGCCTCCTCGAGTTCCCACATGGCCTCCTCTGAGCTGTGATTGCACCAAAGTACCTTAACCTATGGAACAGACTTCTTTCTTAACACTTTTACATCATGCTCTAGAATTTGAACCGGCTCCTCCTCAAAAGTTAGATCCGGCCTAACCTCAATCTCCTCTGTGGAGACAATATGTGTAGGATTAGAGCGATAACGTCTCAGCATGGATACGTGGAACACATCGTGAATCCAATCCAACTCTGGAGGTAACTCAAGTTGATAGGAAATTGGTCCCACACACTTCAGTATACGGTAAGGCCCAATGAATCTAGGGCTTAGCTTGCCCTTCAGTCCAACCTTAGTACCTTCTTCCACGACGAGACCTTGACAAATACAGAGTCCCCTATAGAATACTAAATCTCTTTATGCTTCAGATCTGCTTATTACTTCTGTCTGTCAGATGCCACCTTCAATCGATCCCAAATCAACCCAACTTTACCCTCAGTATTCAAAATCAATTGAAGACCCAAAACACGTCGCTCACCCAAATCAGTCTAACACAAAGGAGTACGACACCTACGACTATATAGTGCCTTGTAAGGTGCCGTCTATATGCTAGACTGATAGCTATTATTATACGCAACTATGCTAATGGCAAGTAATCCTCCCAACTGCCTCAGAACTCAATTACACAACTCCTTAACATGTCCTCCAGTACCTGAATCAACCTCTTCGACTGACCATTTGTCTGAGGATAGAACGTAGTACTGAAGTCCAACCTTGTACCCAAAGCTTCATGTAACTTTTTCCAGAACCGAGACGTGGAGCAAGGATCTCTATCAAATATTATGGAAACCAGTACCTCATGCAGTCTCACTATTTTAGACACATACAGCTTACCCAGCTTATGTAACGAGTAATCAATACGAATAGATATGAAATGGGTAGACTTGGTCAATCGATCCACGATGACCCATACTGAATCCTTCTTAGTAGGTGTTAAGGTCAGCCCACTATCGAAGTCCATATTCACCCTCTTCCACTTCCACAGCGAAATCTTAAGTGGCTGAAGCAACCCTGAAGGTAACTGTTGTTCAACCTTAACCTGCTGACAAGTAAGGCATTTACCCATGAAGTCAGTAACCTCCCATTTAAGACCTAGCCACCAATATAACTCAAGAAGGTCTCGGTACATCTTATTCCCGCCAGGATGCATAGCATAAGGACTACGATGCGCCTTTTGCAGTATAGACTACCTCAGATCAGTATCCCTCGGTACGCAAACTCTTCCACGAAAACAAAGTACCCCTTCACTATTCAATCCAAAATTTAAAGTTTCCCCACTCTCTACCTATCGAAATCGAAGACCCAGTGACTCATTCTTAATCTATTTACCTTTAATCTGTTCAATCCACGTCAATTTAACCGAAAGCTTAGCCAACAGTATACCATCATCGAATGAGCTGAGACGAGCAAACATCGCCCTCAGATCTATCATAGCCCTACAGCTCAGTGCGTCAGCCACCACATTAGCCTTACTTGGATGGTATCCAATCGAATAACCATAATCCTTAAGCAGCTAAATCCATCTACGCTGCCTAAGGTTTAGCTTCTTCTAAGTAAGGAGATGCTTGAGGCTCTTATAATTCGTGTAAATGATACACTTCTCACCATACAGGTAATTCCTCTAATTTTTCAGTTTGAATACCACCACAGCCAATTCCAAATCATGCGTCAGATAATTCATCTCATGAATCTTAAGCTGACGACATGCATATGCCACTACTTTACCCTCTTGCGTCAACACACATCCTAAATCGACATGTGATGCATCGTTGTAGATAGTGAATTCTTTCCCAGACTCTAGTTGTATTAAGACAGGGGCCTCAGTCAAAACTTTCTTGTTGCTTATCAGTCTAGTTAAACGACACCCCTTTACGCAACAACTTAGTCAAAGGTGTAGCAATCAATAAAAACCCATCCACAAAACATCTATAATACCCTGCCAGACCCAAAAAACTTCAAATCTTAAATACGAATTAGGTTGCTTCCAATCCAGACCAGCTTTAATTTTTCGAGGATCAACCCTAATCCCCTCTGCAGATGCCACATGACCTAGAAAAATTACCTCTCGTAGCCAGAATTCACACTTGCTGAATTTAGCGTAATGTTGTTTTTCCCTCAAAATTTGCAGAACCTCTCGGAGATGTGCATCATGTTCATCTTCAGTTCTCGAATACACCAGAATTTCATCTATAAACACCACTATGAATCGTTCCATGTAGGCTGGAACACTCGGCTCATCAAATCCATAAAAGCCGCTGGTGCATTCATCAGTCCAAACGGCATCACTAGTAACTCGTAATGACCATAATGAGTCCTATTATAAACATCAGTCTCCTTGACCCTCAGTTGATGGTACCGAGATCAAAGATCTATCTTAGAGAAAATCGAAGCTCCATGAAGCTAATCGAATAGATCATCAATCCTCGGTAGAGGGTACTTATACTTAACATTCAATTTATTCAGTTATCGTTCAAAACTAGCTCAGATTGGAAGTTGTCAAAAATCTCATCACACTATCTAGCTATTGTTTTGGTACTTTTGAACTTATGTATTTGGGTTATATGGCATGTATAGAAGTTGTGGCTAATATGGTCTATATGATTATAATGGATTTAGCCAACTGATTTGGCTTGTAAATGAAGTATGTTTGGTAATATGTATAGCCATGTGATTTGACATATTTTGGTATATTTGGTTATGAATATATATGTTTAAATGGCCTTTTTGTTAGGTGGTTAGTAATAGCCATGTGAATGCTTGTTTGTGGATTGGTATTTTAAGTATCAAATGGTTGAAATTTGAGATTTGTATGCTTGTGATTTTAGGTAAAATAATGCATAATTGAAAGTGACCATATAAGTGATTTGTGAATGTGATATTGGTATGAAATTGATTGGAAAATTGTGATACTTGTGTGTCTTATGGTTGATGGTATTGATATAGCATGAATTGAACTTGGTTTAGAAGAGTTTAAATGCCATTTGAAGATGTGGTTATATTGAATTTGGTTTGTGTAGGTGAATGCAAGTTTGGGTGAAAAAGATGGCTTGGAAAATAGCCTATTTTTATCCACACAGGCAAAGACACGTGCGTGACTCTCAGCTGTGTGTGGCAGACTATTAGGTGATACTACCGTGTGTCCCCTTATGTTTAATTAGAAATCAAGTCAACATGCTCCACATGGCCCATCACATGGGCGTGTGACTTGGCTGTCTGGCATAAGTCAGTATACCCTACAGTTTCGACACGGCTTAGCACACGGCCTGGCACACGGGTGTGTGAGGCCATTTCGAAGGGTACACGGGCTAGTCACACAAGTGTGTGGTTGGCCGTGTGACCCTTAGAGAGTTACACAGGGTAGGACACAGACGTGTGGATGGCCGTGTGACCCGTCAGAGAGCTACACAGGGTAAGACACAGCTATGTGATCCGATTTGGAATGTCCACACGGCCTGTGACACGGGCATGTCTTTCGCTGTGTGAGACACACGGCCGGGCCACACGGGCATGTGTCCCCTGTAGTTTGAAAAATTTTCTAAGTTTTCTAGAATATTTCTTAAGTTATCAGTTTAGTCCCAACCACTTCTAATGCATGATTTGGTTCTCGTAAGCTCGTATTAAAGACTATTTGATTGATTGTGAATGATTTTTAATTGGAAGTGAAAAATGTATGTGAAATGTATCTTCATTAAAGTAATTAGTATGATAATACTCTGTAAACCTATTCCGACGATGAATATGGGTTACGGGTGATACAATTCTTGTTCTTTAACTGCTTATTTAGTAGAACTAGATTATAACTCTTGAATAATTTATTCTTTCTTTCCAATCTATAAATAGGATACATGGCCACCCTATTTTATCATTAACAAATATTAATTGCAGGCTACCATCTTTTATTCTAACACCCCAAACCCGGCCTAGACGTTATGGCCAAATCTGGCGGTGTCACATTAGAGTGCTTTTCGAAAACTAGCTCTTGCTGATGAAAACCAGTTTGGAAATTTAAAGCCTCATTGTTAGAACTCAAATCATTCTAGCTATTCGTTATTTATTTTAAATTGTTATTACTTTTAAAACTTTGTTTGTTGCAGAAGCATTTCAAAAGTGTTGCGAAAACGTAGTGTTTGGAAAACAGTTATCGTTTTGGAAAATTGCGTTCTACTTTTAACAGATATAAATCATGATAAGCAAATATCCCAAATCAAAGCTGAAAAATTAGAGAGGCCTTATTACATAATTCAAAACCCAAAACGAAATCTAATAGCAAATAAACGCCAAATAAAAGAAAACAAGAGCAGTAATGTGGCCATCTCCGAGTTCCTCGTAGCTCCGATCCGCCTAACGCTGGGGATTACCTGCGCAGTCAAAAGAAAGGGTGAGTTTACGAAAACTAAGTGTGTGATCCCCTATCAGTCAATCAGCATACAGCATTCAGTGACAGTCTGGGCCAGAGCCCTAATCATAAATAGTACAGAGTGGGCCTTAGCCCAATACAGTATCAATACAGTACAACAATGCAACCCATCCCAAACCAGCCAACACACCACTCTATACCACCAACACACCATGTGGAGACAAAGCCGGCCCACCCAGCCAACACACCAATACCGCAGCAAAGCTGCCAGTAACAGTATCTCAGCAAATCCGCCAATAACAGTATCTCAGCAAATCCGCCAGTAACAGTATATGTGGCGAAGACACCGGAACAATACACTTCCTACTTAACAGTATCCCAACCCCATGCAAAATGTCATGTCCTATATCATACAAGTATGCAGAATGTTATGCTCAGTACAGTCAAATGATAGGACAAATCAGTCATTTACCCTCGATGGGTAAAATAGTCATTTTACCTTATAAGGGTATTTTGGTCAATCTACCTGCCTTATGGTCTAGGTACTCTTATCGACCCATCGGAGGGTCTACAGTCGCCTCGAGCTACTCGAGTAAACTTAATGGTCCTAACAATGTAAATGTGCCCAAGGCCCATTATGCGACCCAAGTAGGCCCACATGCCCATGTTGCCCATCAAGCCTAAAAATATTACCACGGCCATGCAAACTACATAGCCCAGTCCAGTAATTACCATATATTGTAGAATTTATCCGTGTGGAGCCTACAAGCCCATTAGGCCCACATGGCCCATTTTGGCCTATCATGGCCCATAACGGTCCAAACCCATGAGAATGCTCATGGCAGCCTCTGCAGTCGAACACCCATGATTCGTGGGCTTGGTTTACCACATGTGTGTTCGCACACCCATGTGGCCAAAAGGCCATTCTTTCGGCTTTTTGACTTTTCAGCTTTTGCCGTTCTACAGTTTATTCAGTGTGTGAATACACATTTGTTTGCGAAATCGAGTGAACCAATCAGGAGCCCAAAGCCTATATTCCAATAAAACATACTGTTAGCCTTCCAATCGTTACGGTTCACAACATTAAATTCCCAGACTTTCAATTACTACTAACCTTGATTGACAGTAATACAACCTATTACCCTACGATCGCTGGCTAAAACCAAACGGACGCTCCTTGTCGAATACCTACATAACAACAGATCCTGTTAGATAGGATTGACCACAGATGTGTCTTAGATCCACAACATCAACTTACAATCTATAGGGATATTCGGCCTAGCTCAACAGTAAAGTAGCATTCTTACCTTATTCGATTAATAAGAGGAAGGGTTAAGTTGCTTCAAGGCCACATGCACTACTCCACTCCTCAAGGGACCTGACAACCCAACGAGCCACATATCATGGGGAAAAGATCATCATTCGGCAATCATGAATAGAAAAAAGGCATTAAGTTTAAAGAAAGAGGATGAGAAAGAACAGATTGATTGAGAAGTGCCAATATGAACACTTATCGTTCTAGTCAAGAACTCTCACCGAAAATGAATTAATAAACCAATAGCAACGTATGGAAGCAATCAATCAAGAATAGGGAAAGAAAAGAAGGCCGAGTACAATCGGTATTCCAAATCAAAAAGGAAGAAAAGAGGGAAGAAAAGAATGGGGAAAGAACAACCGACTAGGGCAAAAATCTAGAAGAAAAAATAATATGGTGGGAGAGGAGATGAAAAGAGGAGCGACTGGAAAGGAAAGAAAAGATTAGGGTGTTCGACTACCTCACCAAGAAGAGAAAAGAGAAATGAAGGAATAGATGATACTGAAATAAAATAGTATATTCAGCCAAAAGAAGAAAAATAAAGCAAAGCAGAAGCCGAAAACCAAAGTCCCCAGCAGTAATCGGTATATTAGCAGATGACAACCAAGGGTGTTAATAAAACTGAAAATGAAGATATACTTAATATGCTTATTTTTCTCGTCATGTTTTACTTGAATTTATTACTCGTCTCAATATACTTAATTTCCTTGTATCAACGTATCAAAGATAATCACATATTTACATGTCATGATAAATACCATTCTCTTGTCATTTCTTCATAAACAAAAATCAGGTAATTTATTATATCGATATTTCATACATTTAAAAATACAATTCAAGTTACACTAACTTACCTTGTTGCTTGTTCATGTTTATAATTTCATTAATTCGATATATTTTCTTTTCCATGTTCAAGTCTCGTATTCGAGTCATCCGGATCTTTATAAATGAATTTGATCATCGTTTTCATTTTTTTCATGTTCTAATACATTCAATTAATGCTCTAAGAAAATTACCATTTTACCCTTAAACTTTTAATTAATGACGATTTCATCCTTACGCTCAAAAAAATTAAATTCTTGCAATTTAATCCTTGTTTCCAGTCGTTATTCTCATACAAATTGATAACAACCCATGAATTCTATAAAATATCAGAATTATTCATAATTTCAACACTTTTTCAATTTAATCCTTAAAACATATTTTTCCTCGATCTTGAACTAAATTAATAATTTCATTAAATTTTGAAATTTTAAATAATAAAATAATCCATTTCATGCAAATTTGTCATTTCTAACATTTTTACAAAATTACCCATGCTAGCTGAATATTCATACATATTTTCCTCCTCCTCCTCTCCATTCTACATCCTTTATTTATATAACATGCTATAAATAACATTATCAATAATTTCACTATTTACTTATATGTATATTCAAAATTGTCCATTTGTGTCATAGTCACTAAATTATTTATATCTTGAGTTGTAGAACTCAAAATTAAGATCAAATAATTTTCCATGAAACTAGACTTATGTAACTTCTTACCATAAAATTTTCAGAATTTTTGGTTTAGCCAATAAGTATAGTTTATTCATTAAAGTCACCCTTATTCCGCTATTTGATAGTTCTGACCCTTCTTTACTAAAAATTAATTATCTCATTGTACAGGATTCGGATGATGTTCTTGTTTCTTTCTAATGAAAATAGATAAATTTAAGAACCTAATTATTTGTATCCAATTTTTGATGATTTTCCAAAGATAGAATAGGGGAACCCGAAATCATTCTGACCTTGTTTCACAAAATTTATTATATCTCATGATTCACAATTCCATTGCTTACATGCTTTCTTCTATAAGAAACTAGACTTAAATAAGATTTAATTTAATATTTTAGTCATTCTCTAATTCAATTTCTACAATTTTTGGTGATTTGAGAAAATTAAACTACTGCTGCTGCCCAAAACTATTTTAGTGCAAAATGTTAATTATTAATTTTAAAACCCCTTATTTCCTTTCTCTACAATATTTTCCACCACTTTCTCTTATTTCTCTTCACTAATATATCAAGAACATAGAACCATATATAAGAAAACTCTACTTTAGCTTCAATTCCATGCTTTTTCAATAATATCAAACTTAAAAATATATGGAAATCTTGATGTTCTTACCTTGTCTTATTGTTTACAATCTTTAACTTGATTTTCTCTCTCCTCTAGCTTCTATTTCTTGAATCTAACTTGATATTCTAGCTTCACATAGTCTCCTTATTATTTTTCTCTCTTGGCAACCATGAAAATTCTTTTGATTTCTAGGTGAAAATGGTGAATTTTTGGTGGAAGGACTAAATTATAAAGAATGAAAAGTTTCTTTCTTCTCTTCTCTTCTTTCTAATGTGGGATGCATGGACAATGATGGATGGTGTGTGTGTGTGTGTGTTTTTCCACACACACACATATATATAGACTAAATAAAATAATAAAATAATAAAATATCTTATTAAAATATTAAATAAATAATAATTATCTAATTAAATAATTATAAATATCACCAACATCATCATTACTTTCTAGATTTCTCTCTCTTCCAATTGACTATTTTTGCTTTTGTGATCTTTTAAAATTCCATTCTTGATTCACCACTTAATTTGGTAAAATTACAATTTAGTCCATCACAATTATTCACCTATTCAATTTAGTCCTAATTCATTAATTTTCCTTGGTTTCTAGATCATTCCACCCTTAAAACATTTGTACTATTAGTCCTTCAACTTTTTTATATTTACAGTTTAATCCCACAAATTTTGAGTATTTACTCTTAGGCCACAAAACTTTTCTCACTTTTACAATTTAGTCCTTTCTTGAGTCAATATGTCATAATATACTTCCCAGTGACATAACCAATTTTCCTCTTCTTGTCACTTTATTTCCTTATTGTAGTATATTAAGGATAATATCTTACTGTAGAAATTTTCAAGGTGTTACATTTCTCTCCCCCTTAAAAGAAATTTCGTCCTCAAAATTTCCTTGTTTTCTTTTGATCATGAACTTCATTATTTCCATAATTCTATAGCTCCTTTGTACGCATATTTATCTAGTTTATCATTTATATCCATTCCCTATCCTTTCATTTCACAATTTAATTTTAATTCAATATTGCAATCATACCTTATAACGAAAATTACTTACCTTTTTATAAGAGGCCAAATAGACTAAACAGAACACTTAGGACATATAAAACAGATATAGAACTATATTATTATGCACTATTAATTAGAGAGCACTTGGCGAGTACTAACGTGCTATTATCGGATAATCTGCTAGAGTCTCTTAATGGTATACCACTAATATCTTAGTAGATCTAATCTCATCTACTTGGGCAAATTACATTATGCACGCATATCACTTTTACACTTTTAGCATAATGCTTTTACATACTTTACAATTTAATCATTGTGCTAATAACATGTATGTTTACATCTTCTCTTTCTTTAATACATGTAATATATTTCAAAATTCACTAATAATCTTATCATGTACTTCATATATCACTTTCTAATTCCAATTTCGCTTTCAATTCATTCACAACTCAATTTAATTTCCATTTAATTCAACAATAACACTACCTCTTACTTCTCTTACCATATGCATAATTTAAATTTAACATTTATTAATAATAAATAATTTGAATTATATTAATACAACCGTAGACTGAGTATGTCTATACTCAGTGGTATTACCATAATTCAAAGTATAAAAAACTATAATAAATAGACATCAAACATGTAACAGTATAAGTCATATGTGTTAATTTATGCTTTAATTTCATATCTCAACAATAGTCTTTCATCAAATGGCATCATATATCATCTATATTATCTCTAATCAAATCATGAACCTTTGGTTCAAGCTTTCAATCTCATATACCATGTAACACCCCTATACCATGTTCGACTTAAGCAAATTGATATAGGAATATTACATTTGGTGCCAAAGTAATTCTTGGCCAATCACTAATATACTAGAACATAAACGAAAAAATTGAAATAATTTATAATTTTAGTCCTTACTACTACTTGGAACATATTTGATTTTTCTTAAGTACATGTCATTCGATTTAAAAATTTTCAATGTACCCTCTTGTTGCCTAGAGATGTGATGAGATGGAAGCTCGTAATCTCAAATACAACTCTTCAAAATTTTTTTACCTAATCTTACCACTATTTTATTTTCAATAAATCTTTCATGTATTTAAAACTTTAAAATTTCTTAATAGTATGTATCTTAAATAAATTTTCTTCATTTTAATTTATATGCCTTCTTACTATATCAATTTTCATTTCATGCATTTTATCAATAAACATTTTATAAAATCATTATTTCATATATTTCATTTCTATATCCCAATTCAATAACTTATTATATTTCATATCTAAAACCTTACAACGTTAATCTTTCAATACTTATTTAAACCAACATTTTTCATTAAAAATAATAATAATTAATTCATAAGTTTATATTCAATTAACTCATACACTATTTCATTATTTCCAATTCA